>NC_056725.1:179036161-179185700 GCF_019279795.1 Protopterus annectens | reverse complement strand
AGCTGCCAGGGCCGTTGTGTTGTATCACAGGCATGCTGCATGCCGTCTGTCAAATCACATGCATGGTGTGTGTGTGTGTGTGTGTGTGTGTGTGTGTGTCTGTGTGTGTGTGTGTCTGTGTGTGTGTGTGTGTGTGTGTGTGTGTGTGTGTGTGTGTGTGTGTGTGTGTGTCTATTGTAATTTAGTCTTACTTTGCATTCACAGGTGATGTAGGTGCGTTACCCTCCTGTGGTCCATCTGATGTTAGTGTCCCCACAGATACTAGCAGTGATGAACATATGCATGGGGTACAGGCAGGGTTGTCAGGGGCTGAATCTGTGCCAATGGTTGCCATCCCAGCTATGTCCCCCTCTTCCCCGCAGACAGTTCTGCTGCCAACACATACCACATCATCAGTGGCCATAGAGGAAGGACAGTCAGCGTCTGTTAGCGTGGAACAGGAAAGTGTGGTGGCTACAGAAGGTGTGTCTCCACACCATGGTGTCAGTGTAATGACAGCAGATGTGCCACACAGGCATGTGGCTGGTGCTACTTGTAGGAGGACCTCTGGTAGACATGCACCTGCAGGATAGAGTGCAGCAGCTGGTATCACCAGATGCATGTTCCAGACTGTAATGGTGGCACAGGCACGTGCTGAATGGCAGAACAGAGAAGGGCAGAGGCTGCAGAGGGCTGCTATCCGTACCCTAAGTGACAACATCCAGGCAATGGCAAATGCTCAACAGCAGATTGCTGATGTTCTGGACAGGCGATTGGGTGACATGGTCGGAATCCTTGACCATGGCATGGCAGTCCGTGAGCATGAGCTGTCTGTGCTGGAACATCTGGTAGGATTGAGGTGTAGGCCACGTGGACGTAGACCAACTACACCACATAGTGCAGGTCAACGTGAGCGTGCCACCTCACATGCCCGCTCCCATAGTGCTGGTAGCAGTAGCAGTGCAGCTGGTGCTGTGCTGTCCACACCAGGACACAGCAGGCCACATGGACATGGCCCTGGATGTTCCCAGTGGGGACAGGGTTTCAGTGGACATGTGTCGTTGGACAGTAGCCAATCTGCACCTCTGCCTGGTAGTGCCCATGCAACCCCTGGCAGGCACAGGTCACGTGGCCATGGCTGGACACAGTGAGATGTACAACCTGGTCTATCCAATCTGGAGCTGTCAATAATACCCCTGTGTAGGCCTCACAAAAGGCAGAATTGTGTGCCCACATACACACACACAGCAAACACATCTGTAGGACACCACAACACCCACATGCATACTGAACAGACATGTCCAATCATGCCACCAGCCCTTGTGTCATCCGTTGGTGCAGCCTATGCCCCTGGTAAACATTATCACCCTGTGCATATGATGAAGCCTGTGCCGCATCCCTGTAATCCACACCATCGGTGCAGGGACATGCTCAAATGGTCTGATGCACAGGGTGAACAGAATAGTGAGAGAAGTGTGTATAACATTAGTTGTGTATGAATTGTGAGAGAAGTGTATATTACATTATTTGTGTACTGTTAACACGCACCAGACATACCATGTAGTACAGGTTTAGCAGGCATTGTCATATGTTCACAGTATGTGTCTTGGTAACAACAGTAACAGCATGTTGGTAATGATGCCCTGGTTCCCTCCTTATGGTCTACTTGCATGTGCCTACAGGTAGCAGTGTTTGCAGTCTCCCATGTATAACTGTGGAGTGCTCTCAGGCACTTATGGCAATATCAGCATGCTATACGTAGCCTCAACCTGACTGTTGGAAAGGCTGACATACCACAGATGTCCACACATATACTGATCCAGATGCATGTGAGCAGTTTAATAGGCTACAGTGGCTATAGACGTGACATCCATACCAGGTCACATCACAGGTATGTTGACATGGTGCAGAGATTGTACACAGCGGTCCGGCCGATGCTAATGTTAGAGGCCACCTGATAGCATGAGGCCTCACTGTGTAGCAGTCATACCCTGTCACATTACAGGAACATGCACACTCTCTTGGGGTAAACAACACTGTAACGCACACCCCATAGTGTTGAGGTGAGGATCCCTGCCTATGTGGTCATCACCCTCACAGTACTGTGCACCCACGCAACGTGACACAGAGAAAGAACATGTACAGGTAGCCAGTACGGCTGAGACCTATGGCATCAACAGGGTAGTAGACTGCATCACCATGAGGGGTTAGGGATCCTGTGTGTTCTGTATGGTAGCTTACACCCTCACTCTATGCACCAGGCAGCCATAAATACATACATACACACACACACACACACACACACACACACACACACACACACACACACACACACACACTCTGTGGAGACCACAAATGTCATACACATAGGGATAGCTGATGTGTGTGATACACACACCACACCTGCCTACGTCATGCTTTCCACACTGCAGTATGTACAGATCTCTACAACAGTGTACAGGGGTGTGTAACAATTGGGATGTATTCCCCACCATATGTGGCATATTTGGTCACACAAGCAAACACACATGGCAGTACTGTGAATGATACACCTGCTATATGATGACAAGTCTGACAGACATGCAGCAGTATTGGCCGCATTATGTGTACCAATGCTATGTCCGGCAATTGCGCTGCTATATGCACATGGGAGGATGTATGTGTTACAGGTGTCAAGTGATGTACAGTCTGTATCGCCTGACCGCTGTGTAGGTTTTATGTCTTCACCGTCAAGTAACAGTAACATAGCGTACTGTTTGCACATGTAATGGGAGGATGGCATGTGACACACCTGTGAGCCGTCCCCGGCAAATATCCATCTACACAGGTGGATCACCACTTTATGTACACACATCCATCCATACCTGATGTACATCCTACCATACTGTCAGTATGTCACGATATACAGGTGTTAATGATCGGGCTGCATTGCAACTGCATGTTGTAGTTAGGCACAGATGAGTTACTTACATCAGCTACTGCACATGCATGGTAGCTGCATGCACACTACAGATTGTACATGTGTGTTGGTCCTACATGCCTGTCATGTAGCCATGTTTGTATGCATTGCAATTGGTGGACATGTGTGTTGACATACATAACACATGGACTGTTGTATGATATGATGAGTGTCATGGGTAACTAGTACAGAGGGAATGTGTCCTCAGTCAACATTGCCACCTCATGTACTGTTAGCATTCAACAGCCATGGACCCACCTTCCATTTGCGTGTGTATGATTGCTGTAGCCACTTGTCTGCACAGAGGACAGCAAAAGCTATGCTATGTACCTATGTGTTGTGTGTGTGGTCCATGCACATATCCACTGCAATTACTTGTATGACATATCCAAACATGTGTGTTCGTTGGTGCACAGTGACAGTCATCTGTCACAGGCCCCTGGAATGTGTAGAGCTGACCTGGTTATGTACAGTGGTATCATTGCAATGTATTACACATGATGGAACCCTGTCGGTTCATGTGTAGTCTGCACAGTTGCTGTAGACCTATGTACAGTCCACTGGTCATGAGTCACACGGTGTTGTGTTAATGTATGGCTGTGTATTGCTGGTCCAACAACATGGTGATGTCTGAGGGCTACATTGTAGACTGCGGTGTGTACCTCTGTGATCTGCACCTGAGACATCTGTGATGGCTCCTGAGTGTGCACTGGTCAATACATGTGAGTGGCCTTCATGTACATGGGGACAGTAATACCATACTGTGCCCTTCTGTGTTTAGAATCCGTGTGCATGCAAGATGGCCCTTTGCATCTGCTAAGTGTGTGAGCATGCCCAGTACACCGTTGTGTAGATGGACACACAGTACATTCTAAACTGTGCCCTTCCGTGTTTAGAATCCGTGTGCATGCAAGACGGCCCTTTGCAACTGCTAAGTGTGTGAGCATGCCCAGTACACCGTTGTGTAGATGGACACACAGTACATTCCAAACGGACATGTGATACTAAGCGTGTGGGCATGGCCAGTGACACCTTGTGTCGGTGATGTGCCTCTGTGTATGGGCATGGCCATTGACATCCTGTATAGCGATGGTGGTCATCCAGGCAACAGATGTCCATTTTCGATGTCACGATGGATGCCTACATTGAACACACTGGTTGACTGCCTTGAAGGGTGCACTGTCTGTGGCGCATCCCATATCTATGTAGTGTTGTTGTAGTGGTCCGTAGATATTTAGTTGCCCCGATCACACCACTACCGTGTGTTTATCTACGTCTACCTTGGGACAGTAATATGCTTTCAGACTGCTCACTCTCTATACATTCCCTATCAGCATCCTTGCCTTTGTGGATGATGTCACCCACCTAGAAGTATGCCTCTGGGTGTGCTGTGTTCAGTAATCTCGGTAGCGCGTTCTGTAAATGCGTAATGCTGTAGTGTGATAAGGTAGTTAGGTGTATGTTCGACTCCCAGCCCTGCCAAGTGTGTGCCTCTGTGTGTGTGTGTGTGTGTGTGTGTGTGTGTGTGTATGTGTGTGTGTGTTTCCATCTGCCGGGGGACACAGTAATGCTTTTAGATGCCTCAAACCACATACATTCCCTATCGGCGTCTTTGCATTTGCGGATGATGTCACCCACCTAGAAGTATGCCTCTGGAAGTGCTGTGTTCAGTAATCTCGGTAGCGCGTTCTGTAAATGCGTAATGCTATAGTGTGATAAGGCAGTTAGGTGTATGTTCAACTCCCAGCCCTGCCAAGTGTGTGCCTCTGTGTGTGTGTGTGTGTGTGTGTGTGTGTGTGTGTGTGTGTGTGTGTGTGTTTCCAGCTGTTTGGGGACACAGTAATGCTTTTAGATGCCTCACACCACATACATTCCTTATCAGCGTCTTTGCCTTTGTGGATGAGGTCACCCACCTAGAAGTATGCCTCTGAGAGTGCTGTGTTCAGTAATCTCAGTAGCGTGTTCTGTAAATGCGTATTGCTGTAGTGTAATAAGGTAGTTAGGTGTATGTTCAACTCCCAGCCCTGCCAAGTGCATGCCTGTGTGTGTGTGTGTGGGTGTTTCCCGCTGCATGACAACAGTACATTGCTTTTACACTATTCACGCTTCATAAAATCCGTACAGCGTCTTTGCCTTTGATGCTGATGTCAGCAAGCTAGACGTATGCCTGTGTGAATGCTGTGATCTAGTAATCACAGTAGCACATTCTGTAAATGCGTAATGCTTTAGTGTGATAAGGTAGTGTGTGTGTGTGTGTGTGTGTATATATATATATATATATATATATATATATATATATATATATATATATATATATGTAATATAGATAGATATAGATATGTATGTGGATATTAGCACTATTGAATGTGCTGCATTATCTGTATGTGATCACCTTGGATGTATCTAAATCTGCTATGGCTCTGTGATAGTGCACATACTGTGTGCTGTAGTGATCCTGGGTTATAGTTGTGTAGTGACCAGTTATTTGTTGCTGGGTATTACAAGGGACATTGAAAACAATGATAGTACAGCACCTTTAAACGGTCGTGTGCACATCTCAGCAACAGTCAGCAGTGGTTATTACTTTGGAGGATGAGTATGGCTCATATAACTATGTATTAAATGACAATACTATGCAAATCAGGGTAACATTACTGACTCTCGTTTATCCACAGGTTGTGATACAGATCCCAAGAATGTATGTGTATACATTTCCAGGTGCAGGACTGGAATATTGTTGAATGCATGGAGGGGTGTCCATGGCCAGAAATGGCGATCTGTACAGCCTGGCAGGTACGGTCTGTGACTGTCCCACAACCTCCTGTATATGGCTGACACATGCTGAAACTGTGTACATGCAGACACACACACATAAAACAAACAGCTAGGGCTAACACATACACACACACATTGCATCAACATTGGGCCATGCAAAAACTGTTGTCCCTCACACACACACATACATACATGTTGATGGGATGGCTCAATGACAGGCTCTGGAAAAGAAACAACACCCTGTGCATATGATGACACCTGTGCCACCTCCTGTAATGTGTATCATTGATGCAGGAACAGACTAACATCGTGCTGATGCACAGGGTGGCTTTATAGCACTGTATTAATGTTAAAATGTTAACACAAAGTGTGATATCCTTCTAGGTGTATGTAAGCAGGCATGATGCATTACAGCTATGATCATCAATGTAGTATAGTTTACAGCACTGTTACTTCTGAAGATTTATTATCCATCCATGTGCCATTTGACTGACGTGTGCAGTATTGGCAGCATGTGTTTCAGAGTGTGCAGTACGTGTGTGATGTGTGTAATACAGATTTTCATGCATTTATTTGTGAACACGGTGAAGGTACACTGTCTGCATGTACATGTATAGTGGACACATTGGAATGGTGACATGCCTTATATTACACACTGTTAACACTTCATAATTTTTATTGGTAGCCAGTATGCATTATAATACACATATTGTTGTACTTGTCTACACATGTGTGCATGATATGGTTTTACACGGTGCTGTGGGTGATACTGTTACTATCTGTAATTGTTTTGCATTATGGTAGTAGACACAACCTCAACAGTCTGAATAACCAATTGTTATATGATATCTTCACAACTGACCCACACATGTAGGACAAACAGTAGCATGTGGATCCTTCATGTACTATGCTATACCAGTAAGCACTGGTATTGACCACCACACATTGTTGGGACCATTACTGTTTGACATATAGCCATGTTAGTTACAAGCAAAGACAATAGGGATATTCCTGTCCACATCTGAAAATCCATACTGTGGCCTACAATGCATTCTGCACATAACACAGTTATTCTACACAAGGGTATCATACAGACAGATACATGTTATCCAACCCATGCTGGAAACCTATATGGCTAAAATGAGTTAGTCATCCACATTTACTACACATACTATACCAACAGTAACACATAGGTATTAGACCCCAATATGTATAATGGGCAACAATGTGTACATATAAACAAGTGTTATGTCATTTGTCCTTTGATATTTGCATTTACAATGGTCTTTTGAAGTACATCACTGTATCACATAAGCAATGAGAGGTCTGCATGTATATCCACCAAGGTGGTTGTACAACTATGATGAATGTCCATTATTGACAGACTTTGCTGTGTTTGAACTGTTCTGCAGTAAAACACATACATGAACAGTCACTCACACTATCTATATAAACTGTCATGTGTGTGTGTGACACAGATGACCTAGGCCACAGACAATTCTGGTACATGTAGTTGACAAGTGTTTTAATGCTCCACCAGATGTGTCCAGGCACCAGAACTGAGCAGCACAACCACATGCTAGATTACATTTTCTGTTTGTGCGTGTGCCTCATTATGGCATTCCTGTTCATGTGTGTGTGATTTCTGATGTGTGTCATCAGCCACAGTTGAACTGCACATCCAGCATCCCCCACTAGGTGACCATGAGGGTTGTCCCCATTGCCAAATGTTTTGTACAGCTGTGTCAGATGCCACATATGGGAAGCATTGTAGCTTCCAGGGCAGCCAGCACACACATTCAGTATTATGGGCTGGCCATCACACACAAACCGCCAAGTGATGGAGGGGAAGCCCTTGTGGTTGATGTAGGCCCTACCATGCTCACTGGCTGGTGCTTTGATGCATATGTGTGTGCAGTGTATTGCACCCAGTACTCAGGGTATTCCAATAATGTGTGGAAAAGACACATATTGCTGCCCAATACCTCACGGGAATTGGGGACATATACATGATCACTGACATGTGCTGACATGGCATTCATGAAATGGTGCAGTACCCTGGATGCTGATGCTTGTGAAATTCACATCATATCACCAGTTGATCTCTGGATTGTACCTGTTGCTAGTATCCTTAGGGCAACACATACCTTGGTTTCCACTGGGATGGGTTTCCCTCTGTTGGTTCTGTGTGTGAGACATGGCCTGCATGGCTCAACAATCTTCTGCAGGAGGTCTCTGTCCACTCTATAGCACTCCACTATCTCCAGCTCATGTAGCCCCTGGTAGGTTACCCTGTGCCTGCACACTCTTCCCTGTCTACTCACTGTGTGTTGCTGAGCAGCATTCACATTGGCACAACCCTCAGCATGTTGCATATGTTGACGTATAATAGCAATGGCAGCCCCTAACATTATGTTGTCTCAGTTAAGCTTTTTCAATTTTCACTTCTCTTAGTATACTACAGTGTTGCAGTGTGTCTGAGAAAAACATGGTGGAATGTTGTTTGTAGAGTTTTAAGTGCTGTGCTGTGCTGGCCTACTCTACTGGCTGTGTAATATGCTCATTCTGATTGTTTTCACCTGCTAGCTGTGGTAGCTCTCCTTGGTTAACTTACTGCTATTTGTTTACCTTCCTTTTCACTGTCTGTTTCCACAGTGAGCAGCGCCACGCATAGGAGCACAGAAGAGTGCACATCCACTCCAATGCACGCACACAGGCTTATACATGCTTACTAACGCTTACACTGTCTTACACGGGCTTCAACAATCTTACACTAGCTTACTCGTTCTTCAACGCGCACACACGGGCTGACATGCGCGCACACATGTTTACTCGGGCTTACAGGCGTGCACAGGCGTGAACACACTGTAAGCAGGTTTGCAAGAAAATTCAGTGAAATCCATGGCGTACACCATCAGTTTCCTGACTTTACCTAGGATAAATCATAACACACGTCTTCCACTGATGAGTAACTGACAGCAAACATGTGACACACTGCTCCAATAAGATTACAGTGTTTTATACATACACACTCATAATGTCACCTATCTTCTACTCTGATAGTCCCCTTAACCTACTCTTACACTGTAGAGGCTTGGCCCATATGGCATGACAAATTGTGATTCACTATCCTCAGCCTCAATTGCATCGGATTGCCTACTAATGCTTGGTTACATCTCTGAAAGAGTGCTTCCACACATAGCAACCAGTACTCAGTAGCCATGTTGTCTTCAGCTTGCCATTCACCTGCATGGCAAACTAACTTTTAACTAAAATTACAATTTCTATGTATATTTTAAATATGTTTTTGTTTTGTAAGCGCAGTGCGTTTTCGCGCCGCTGCACTACAGTTAAACACCGGAGATCGGGGAGGACAAATAGAGTTTTATTAATTTCCAATGGAAAAAATGCCACTGGCCTTATATTTGGCCATTGGCATGCTTCTTCAACTAAATTCATCCTTTATTTGTAGCTGACATTGCTCCGTTTAGCTACTTGCATAACGTTACTCGGTTAACATCCGAGTACATTTCTGCACATAACTCTACTCTTGCACGGACAGCTTACTGTTTCATATATCACAAATTTTACATCATTTGCATAGCTTTCACCTACAAATGGGGTAATTTGCATATCATAACATTGTCCGTGCAACATTTGTTTTAGGGGCTGTCTTACACACCCCTACAGGATATTGCTGAATAGCTCGGCAGACATCTTGCCTTGCTCTACTCTTACTCTACTCATACACACCAGCCAAGGCTTCATGAATCCTGGCCTAAGCTTTTCTGTGTGCTAATATGTCTATTTGTGGAGTATGCATGGCTGTAGGTATGTTTTGAACTGCTACGTCTGACATTTCTACAGAGCAGCTCCCACTTTCATCATTTGTAGAGGTGACAGCCCTATAGGAACTATATATACAGCTGTGACATTTGACAAGTCAACACATACCTGTGGTCAGTACTAAACTGACTACTTCAGCGCTTTTCATACCTTCAAATTATTCTTCTAGTATTATAGTCGATAATACCGTTTCCTATAACATGTATCTGTTTCTGATACAAGATATATCATTTTATTACACCACTACACACAATATATGAAGAAATCACAGGCCAGATGCCATTACATTCCTTTTGCAGGACACACCCACCCAGAGTGTTGTGTTCCTCACAAAAGCCAACAGGAGCTAATCAGAACATATTATGCTATCATCTACCTTATGTGTTCGCCGGTATTTGCACTTTCCGTCAGTGGCAGAACTCACATGCGAGTGTGGGAGACTGAACACTGTATCGGGGACACTGCATAACACCCTGAGGGACACATTTATTTTGTTTCTATTAACCTCCCACATTGACTATCACAGGGCATAAGTATTCATTCACATTTATCGAGGTACATGCTTTTGACTTATACATATTTTGTCATTTGTCATTATGTCTTTCTTCACACCTGTCCACCTAATATCTCTAGTTCTGTACATTTATTTAGGACAGGGTTACCTTCATACCTCTCAACTGTACACATTTTGGGTAAATGTCCCAAACTTAGACTTATAATTTTGTTCCTTTTTTCATAATATTGTGCCTTTCTGGTAAATTAGTGGCAAGTCATTAAGGACTGTGAAGTTAGAAAATAATGACAGACATTAGTATTTTATAATTAATAACCCTCACAACATTCATACTAATGAATAATCCATTATTTTATCAACGTTCTAACTTTGTAAGAGGAATATTTAAACTATTCCCTGTTCGTACTTATTTTAAAATGCCTTTGTCCAGATGTCTTATTCTGAAAGGATGAGTGGTATGGTTACCATCTTAGTCGTATGCATGTACGTCCATGGTAATCACTTACAAGACACTGATATAAGTCCCTACATCTTCCCCCAATGGTTTACACAATATCCAGTAGATGGGTTCTTCATTTTTGGAAGATATAGGCGTGTGCTATACCCACATAGGAATATTAATCACTCCCATGGGGCAGACCTAATAAATCTGTGCCAACCAACACCTAGGCACCTAGGCCCATTATTGCATACCCATGATTCCCATACCTGACACCCCTCTACAGTAGTCATAAGACATATTTAATGTGAGTGATAATAAAGTATGAAGACACTTCTAAGCACTATCCACTCTCCTCGTATCGGGACATGTGTCATACATTCTGTCAACCCATGTGTTATTACACTTGCACAAGCTACTACAGCTATATTGTAGTTGTGGATGACACTTCTTTGCAGCAATCATTACAGGACGGTGCCTGTAAAGAATCACAATATTTGGGGTCCTGCAAAGGACACCTATATCCATGTTTAAAGAGTAGAACTTGCAGATCTGGCACACTGATACTTTCCGGGCAATGGTTTGGAAAGCAGCAGTGTGTTTGCCTTTATTGCATGGCTGTATGTCTATCCATAATAGCTATGATGTAACCTGTTTATGTACATGTGTTATATCTACAAGGACATATGTTTATATGTTTGTTATGTATATATCAATTAATCAAAACAGTCATAAAAGTGTGGGTACCTAATGGCAGTTCAACTGGTTTCAATTGTCAGTTCTCACCACGTCACAGGAACAAAAGTCCTCTTCAGGAACACAGGTCATAAAGTCCTCTTCAGGAACACAGGTCATAAACTCTTTCAAGTATCCAAGTAAAACGACAATCAAGTAAAAGGATAATAATTTATTGTAGTTAGCGCTTTCGCCACGTAGGCTTCATCAGACTTTATACAAAATGAGAAATCAACTTATTTAAAAACTAATGAAACGAAAACCATTGGTCATAAATTATCCAATGAAACAGCAAGGTCATTAACTCATATCTAACATATGAAAAGCCTATGCTGAAAAATGCTGCAAACAGTTGCCGCAAAGCAATACTAAAAATATTAAATATATTGCCTAAAATACAATGTCATATAAACTACTGACATATATTAACATTCAATATCTAAGCTAAAATCTGCAGTAAACAAATACATGTAATTAAAACATTATATATGGTGATTAATACGAACAACTAACATATAAACACCTTTGGATGACAGCAACTCTAATGCAGCTGAGTTGCAAACATAAAATAAAACAGTCTGGACTACCCCACATCCTTCACAGAAACACATAAAGTTCACATAATGCACTTAACTTATTTCAAGTGTTGGATTATCTAAAATAAAACAAACATCACATCTGTCCCTATTTGTCCACATACATATATTTATATATATTTTGATTGCTAACTAAGCACCTTAATGTTACAGCAGCTCATCATTATAGAGAGCAGTTTGTGTTGGTCTCACTCTAGCTTGCTAGGCATTCATCATAGGTGTGTGATTGAGTAGAATAAATACTTTGACATATATAGAAGTGAAAGCATTGTGTTACCTGCAACATACACAGGTGTTCCATCCTGAGTAGTATGTTAAAAATTAGGTCTGTCCATGGTGAACCCAAACCAAACAACAGAAAGAGGGGTATAGGAACATACATAACAGATAGTAATAAATAACTATCAGCAAAGCCCAAGAATATGTCCCTACTAGAAACTGAACAGAACCGTGATTACACATACAAGGGGAGCGGGGGTTTTGTCCAGATGTTTACAGTACTAGACATGGTGGCATATAAACAACTCTGAGGTTTAAACAGGTTACTTATCCTACACGGGATGTACACATATTTTGCCAAAACATGAACGTGTGGGCTTTAGGATTTACAAAAATGTGATGGGATGTTTTTTTTCTGTTTTCGTTTGTATTCAGTTAGAGTTTTTATTGTGTTTACCTAATGTTGTCTTTTTTGCTTTCCTGGATACATCATGAACTAGAGTGTGATGTTTGTTTTATTTTAGATAATCCAACACTTTAAATAAGTTAAGTGCATTATGTGAACTTTATGTGTTTCTGCACGCTGCAGTATTTGAAGCGCTTGTAGTTCAGACTGTTTTTATTTTATGTTTGTAACTCAGCTGCATTAGAGTTGCTGTCATCCAAAGGTGTTTATATGTTAGTTGTTCGTATTAATCACCATATATAATGTTTTAATTACATGTATTTGTTTAGTGCAGATTTTAGCTTAGATATTGAATGTTAGCATATATGTCAGTAGTTTATATGACATTGTATTTTAGGCAATATATTTAATATTTTTTAGTATTGCTTTGAGGCAACTGTTTGCAGCATTTTTCAGCATAGGCTTTTCATGTGTTAGATATGAGTTAATGACCTTGCTGTTTCATTGGATAATTTATGACCAATGGTTTTCGTTTCATTAGTTTTAAATAAGTTGATTTCTCATTTTGTATAAAGTCTGATGAAGCCTACGTGGCAAAGCTAACTACAATAAATTATTATCCTTTACTTCGTGTCTCGTTTACTTGGATACTTGAAAGAGTTTATGACCTGTGTTCCTGAAGAGGACTTTATGACCTGTGTTCCTGAAGAGGACTTTTATTCCTGTGACGTGGTGAGAACTGACAATTGAAACCAGTTGAACTGCCATTAGGTACCCACACTTTTATGACTGTTTTGGTTTATGAACTTTTTTCCTGTGTGGGCACCGTGCTCTGTTTGCTGTGTGTGGCCTTTTTTTGCTTTGTTATATATCAATTAATGTTGTATGTGTGTGCGTGTGTGTGTGTGTGTGTGTGTGTGTGTGTGTGTGTGTGTGTGTATATATATATATATATATATATATATATATATATATATATATATATACATATATATAAATATATATATATATATATATATATATATATATATATATATATGTGTCTATACATTCTTTATTTCATATATTTATTTAGTTTAAGTCTGTGGATATATATCTATACACAAATATATATATATCCATATATAGATATATAACTAACATGTAGAAAACAGCATTCATTTGCTATGCTGTGAGCGGATTACACACGCGCAGGTGCACTTGCATATCCTTATTGTGGGTTACATATGTTTACTAAATCTTTGTGCTTACGTGGGCTTTATTGATTGTGACAGTACCAGTAAAATATCTGTAATCCGGTTAACGGACATATGCAAAACACACGTTCACCTTTACATATTTAAATGTCTTTACAGCACATACACATTCATTACACTTTAAAATTATATGTGCTGTAGTCGTAGTTGAACCGGGACTGCATTCATGTTGGCCGGATGCTGTAACCACTATACTATTGGTGTTCTGACTCATTTATATGCATACCCATAGTACATAGATACATTAACATACGCCTCACCGCTTCACTTACAACACAGGCATCCATTCTCCTGCTGAGAAAAACACGGTACTACATATTACACATTTCCTATTCCCTACTGCTCTGGACCCAAGCTGCATATTTAATCAATCCAAGGATATTCAGGACTCCAAAGCTTATAGTCCTGGCACATACAAGTCTTTGATTGTCAGGGTGTTCATGTGGTGATTTGGGTTTAGGCTTGTCCGCCTGGTAAACGGAACTGCCCTGACCATGTTCAAATGTCAGACAAAGCACATGGACAGAGTTTGTCCATTTTATACATTTTTACCTGTGTTGACAGACACAGGTGTTTGGGCACCTGTCAGCAGCTTATTATGTTGGCAATACATAAGATGAGTGAGGGTGGTTACAATACATAATCCACGGTGAGTGGTCTTCCCATTCACATTTGACTATTTCCTGTATTCATTCATGCGAGGATTATTATTTTGGACATGAATTAACTACAGGTATGCAGTAGTACAGTAAACAAATGTGAAGGTTTGTTACTGTAAATATGTACGGATCTCTGTAATACTCAGGGACTACCCCACATCCTTCACAAAATTCATGTTAATGTACATAATATTATTCTGTCAACTTTCGAAGTTTGTGAGAGCAATATTTACATCTGTCCCTATTTGTCCACCCATCATTTTAGGCTTTGTCCAGATTTTGTTGCTGTAATAGGTTGAGAGGTGTGTGATTGAGTAGAATAAATTCTGTCGATAATTCATGTGGAGAGACCTGCATGATGGACAGGTGTTCCATCCTGAGTAGTATGTTATGCATGTCCGTCTAGAAACTGAACAGTACCGTGACTACACATACAACTTTTGTCCAGATGTTTACAGTACTAGACATGGTGGCATATAAACAACTCTGAGGTTTAAACAGGTTACTTATCCTACATGGGATGTACACATATTTTGCCAAAACATGAACGTGTGGGCTTTAGGATTTACAAAAATGTGATGGGATGTTTACAAACATGGGATACATAGTTTGCAATCCTGACACTGCCTAGGGTGATACTTCCTACTACATATGGGTAATACTTGCTATGTGTAGGTGTACGGCTGCGTAAGGCTGGTAGCCTAAGTATGGCTGGATTTGGTGGACATTCGGACATGGGTGCGGGTTGTGTGCTATACAGGGGATGTTGGGTATTGCATTATGCATGTATGGGTTCTGCATTTGGATGTCCCGGTTCCGCATATACCATCCTATGTGTATGTGCCGGTTACGTTCCTGTTCATGTGTATAGCACATTTTAATATTTATATGTTTGTGTGATTTTGGTATACACTATGGACTGTCAGGTTACTTTACGATTGTTATATGTTTCTTCTTTGTGTTTCTTTCTGATTCACATTGGATTGGCACATTTTCCATTGGGTAATGTGGGGTAGTTGTAGTATTACTATGTGACTTTGTAGTATAGCATATACCACGGACAGTGCATGGGACAGAACTTCACTTCTTTGACAGTAGTACAGGTTATTTGTTTAGTATTTAAGCTGCTTACACCATTTCATTTAGGATGTAGGTGTTTAAAATACGACATCACTGACTTATGCATGCATCACTAATAAGTTAGGGAATATATTTTGTCATGATATATCAGGCCAATTATCATTTGTTTTGTTATTGTCAGCAGGACAACACTGGCCACTGGTCTGTCGTACAGAGGTGTGGGTGGTAACCCTCACTTCGCACACTGCTCCGTCATACACCTCCAGTTTGGTCTATTGTGCATCCGACACAGTCTCGCCTTTAGGGATTATTACAGTTTGCATACACCCACACACATATTACAGACACTTCCATCCATTCTTTGTTTGGTTGCTGTCTCATGGCACGGTCAAGGGAACACATTGCATAAAGTACCTATGTCAGGTAACTGTATGGTTGTGGGGACTACTGTGGCATTTTCAAATGTAAACATGGCTGCACAACACGCACATAGGTACACACACAGGACTTATCTTTCATGACATGTAATGTCCACCCGGGTAATTCCCGTTGTACCTTCACACATGTGGACAAGAATGGCTTGGACCGCATATGTCCGGAGTTTGCTGACATGCTATGGACATTGTTAGTGTTGCCACCTTTTCATGCGGCCGGGATGGCATATCTTCCGGACAGTACTCAGATTGTATGACAGAACACATATCCACAGACTGTACTACGGATGCTGCTGTCATTTTATGCATACATGTTGGCTTACTTTTGCGGCGGTTTATATGCTCCATCTGTTTCATTTCCTTGTTTATATTTGTTGTTATATGTCATGTCCAGTACGGACATTTGTTGTATGTGATTATTATGCGATGTAGGACAAATTATATTATATGGTCGCAGGGTACTTTACACTTGTGATGTTTTGCTATGGCCACAACTGCCCAGCTGTGTACTATCACTACCAATGTGGGACTGCTGGTGACCCTGCCCATGTGGCTGGAAGTGTGTATTGGTGGAGCGCTGACATGATGCGCTTCACTTCCACTTTGCATAACTACTTACAGTGCAGTACATTACGGACACATGATTTTAAATATCATTTGTTCCAAGGATGGAAACTCCATATTGTGTTGCGTGCATTTCTGTTTGATTCTCAATTTTATGTGGCCAGGAACTGTCTTGCATGCTTTGCATACATTCATTATCCACGGACACTGATAGGGGCGATTACTATTGCAGGCAGACTATAATATTCAGCAGTTTAGGTTGCTCATCGACAGCCGACATTGACACGCCTCCAGGCACAACTTAGAAACGCCCCATGCACTCGCGCACGTTTCCTATGCACGTGGATGTGGTGGCAGCGTGCCTTCATTAATATGCATATGGAGCTACTACACCATATATATGCTGCACGGCTGATGCAAGCCTTACGCCGGCCTTGCGCCGAGCTTCATGAATCCCGGGGATTGTCTTTTCAGCCCTGGTCCTAGAGTGGCAATCCATGCCTCAGCCTGGCCCAGGCATCATCTATGAAATCTAAGTAGCCATCAAAAGTCCCTAACCAAATACTTTGGAACTTCTCCCACTTCTGCCTAAGGCTGCTATTCCCAGTGCATAACACTGCATACCTCTCAACCTCATACAACAAGAAATCTCAACAAAGCCATAAATTATTGTGGGACAAAGGACCAAAAATAGGGATATTTTTTAAATATTGTTCTTACAAACTTAGATATTTTATAGGAAAACAGGTTTTGCATTAGCATGAATTTTCTGAAGGATATAAAATCTGAAACTCAAATGTGTGTCATTATTTTCTAACTTCAGTTTTTAAAGATTTGCCACTAATCTGCCAGAAAACCACAGTTTTATGAAAAACAGACCAAAAGTATGAGGCAAAAATCTGAACATTCTGTGAAAACCTGTATAGCTGAGATGTACACTGCTACACTCTTGGAGAGCATGGTTCTTATAAATCCAGGATTCCTTGAGGGATATCCCCTGCATTCCTATCTGTCTGATAAGAGAATAGTACTCCATCTCTGTGCACTAATGCAACCACCATATATCCAGCATTTCCTTTGCCATCTCAAACAATTATCAAGTAGGACTGTCCTTTGTGTCCTGTACCCTTACAAAGGCCACTTGCACATACCATAAGCGTTTTATGGCAATAGCCCCCAAGGATGTTGTAATGAGGACCTGCTGTTCTTATGCTTACTAGGTCGTATTCTAACCTTTGCATGGATTACAGCTTTTTCCAGCCATCTTACCTAGCTCAACATCTCTCATTTCTGTATGTATGTATGTATGTATGTATGTATGTATGTATGTATGTAGTTATTTATTTATTTATCTATCATTTGATTGATTATTGATTATTGATTTACTTCCTTAAATAGGCATTCTGTAACTTACCCCTTTTCCTGCCCTTTCAGTCCAGGCTCTCTCTTTCACTACAGTCTAGCCCCACTTGCTCAGTCCTCTAGTTTTTGCAGACTCATGCTGCACTGCAGGCCAAACAAATCACAGCCTGCATCTGATAAGTGTTGCCCATCTGGACAAAACAGATTGGATTTTTATCTTCTATTGTTTGGATGCTGTACTACCAAGAATCCTAGAAATGTCATCTGCCTTGCCATGTTAGTTTTCATGAATCATTTGTCCTTATCCATAGTTTTCAAGGTTGCACCATGTCTCCAGTCTCAAAAGTAAGTTATCTTTGACAAAATAATTGTAACAATAGGAAACTGAATATCTTTATACATTAACTTGACCAGCTACTGTTTTTAAAAACAAACCATTGTAATAAACTCATATGTAATAACAAAACATTAGGCTGTCCCCAATCTCCCAACATCTGTCTCACTGTGGTAATCTAATGCTACCACTGCTTTCCAAAACAAGTGCCACTTGTTGGTGCCATCCTCTGCTGTTTTCCACCATGCTGAACACTGGCCCACTTCTCCACCCAAAACAAAGGTGTCACAAATAAACCAAATTCAAATTTTTTAATACAAAATTACCTACTAGAACAAGTCTGGAACTTAATTATGTTTAATTTCCCAGCTAATTCTGACTTACAGGAGTTTTATAAGGCTGTCTCTTATCTAACATACTGCAAAAAAAGAGGCTACAGCCCCAGCTGCAAGGTTATTCAAGTCAAATAATAACATGTCTTCTCCCACTCTGGCTTTCTTATTGCCTATCATCTAATTGACCCTAGATCTCAAAGTCTCCAGTTTTTCCTTTGTCAAGTGAAACATCTGAGCCTATTTGTCAGTCTCCAAACCCAAAGGGACTTCCTGTCTGCTCATAGCTAGTGAAACTCTTGGATCCTGCCACTTCCCTTTGAATCCCTGAATCCCTTTGTCTGTTCTCCACCCCTTTCTCCAATGTTCATGAAATCATAAAGTTTATATACCACTTTTCTTCCTGGGCCTTCTTTCATCTACACCCACTGCATTTCAGATGATTAGAATGAGCAATAGCAGCTTGAACTCATATTTAATGTCCTTGACCAGAATTGTGGACCATTCTGACACTGCTCTCCTTCCTTTGAATCATGTTTCTTCTTGTCAGAGGTGAGGAGTCTATTAAAAAAGAAGCCTTCCACTCTAAGCTGTAACTATGGCTTGCTAAATGCTGAGGTCACTGCATGCAGCCATAGCTTATATGAATGCTTGCACTGTACTCATACGCATTCAGCAACTGCCAATTGCACAGGGGCCACCCCTTCATGCCACCCTAATTATGGCTCTGTATATTTAATATGTCCCCTCTGTAGCAGCTCTAATGATGTCTGTGCACATTTCAGAAACAGTGATGGGAATGAAGTGAAATGTTTCAGTCCATTAAAAGCTGCACTGTAAAAAGTCTTGTTGATTACAGAGGTGCATTTTGGTACTTAAATAAGGACAAATAACAATGTCTGATCTGTAGGCTATACATGTCAATGCCCAAATTCAGATGAAAAATTAAATAGCTGGCTTGAGCAATGTCGACCATTATCAGGCAGTACTCCATACAAAACAGAAAATTAAAATTGCTATACTGAAATGCTGAACTTTAACCACAGCAATGATGGAAGCTCATGTAGAAGTAGTCCTTCCGTTTGATTCTGGTTACCAAACATCTACATATTTCAATCCTTCCATTTGATTCTGGTTATCAAATATGTATGTATTTCATAGCTGTGAATTTTTAGTCTGGTCTGTACAAACATGTCTCTAAAAATACCATGTTACCTTTCTTTGCACTTTGTGATGTCCAGGTACAATTCAAGTAGTCTCCTGAACATTTGATTGTGTACGTACACAAGGACAGTTACTTTACTTCTCTCAAACATTATTCCTTGGACCAGATTCCAAAAGCCTGATGTAATGAGAGTGGTTTGGCAGAGGTCAATTAATCTCACTACCCCAAACTGTGCATTTCTCCTTTCCCACAGATGATATTATTCCAGGATGGAAGTGGGTTCACCAAATTCAATACCTTGTCCAAATGTAGTTCTTGGGCATGGCAGTTACATCTGTGGAATGGACTATACATTGAAGTCAGGCTGCTTGCTTGCAGTACCAGATCTGACTTACAAGTTGTTCTGCATGGCCATGAGTCCACACCTCAACAAATCTATCTGTAAAATGGACTGGTGAATGCAGGTAGAAAGACCAACATTGATGCCATGCCCGCATTCATCCTGTCCAAGAAGAGGGGTAGCTCCAGCCCATAAGAGACTTATAGGTCTATTTCAGTAGGTCAAATTTTTAAATTGTTAAAATTCATATAGTCAAGACCATATAATTAATCATTCAAAATATCAAAACACAAATAATAATAAGAAACATATTTGTAAGGAGATTGCGGTAAAGTGAGGATTGGGGAATGAACCTTTGTCCCCACCGTAGGGTGATCTCAGAGTTAGTATGTACAATTAGCAGGGAATGTTGGGGTGCAGGGGGCTTGCCCTTTGTTTCTTCTTCATAGTTTGTTTTTAATATTTCAAATTGTCACTCATATGGTCTTGACAATATGGGTTTCAACAATTTAAAATTCTGACCAACTGAAATAAATCTGAGATTTATATCTATATTTAACAATACAGAAATATAAGCCATGCCCAAAGGAGTTCATGATGACCTGTCACAGTAACTGCAATTGGAAGTCGTCTCTTGTAGCAACTCCCATAATGCATTTTGGTCATTTGTTAAAATGTCCTCTTTTTTTCTTTCACTTAAATATGCTGTGCTGAAAGTATCTAAAATATTCATGAAGTTCCTAGGTTTATATTTTACCTGACAGTCATGTTTCTGCAGTCATAATAACATTATTTTCAGAAGTGCAGAGGTATTTTGTAAAGTGTTTAAGAAAAGAGATTGTCATAAAATTCTTCTGTGATACTTTTCCTGTATATGTAGTCCTGGAAAGTTAGGTATCTAAATGCTATACTTAACATTTCTTTCTCAGTTTGTGTATGGAATGGCTGAGTCTGTAAATGTCCTTGATGTATAGGCAGGATGTCTGATTCCCTGCAGTACAACTACTCTTAAATATTGTTGAATTGTATCACTTTGTAAGGCTGAGGGTGAAGTTACATCACAGAATTACAGAGTTGTTGCTATGGAGTCAAGCCTCTTTAGGAATGTAAAACTTACTTCTTTATTTGCTCACTGACATTAATAGCAAAGAGATGTCTGATAAATGTGAAATAACCTTTGATGGATACTGTACTGTTCTCAAAAATACATAATACATTGCTTACTGCATACTCACAACTGCATGAACCTCAATCAGCATCTGGTTGAAGACCAGCCTCTGTCAGTCCATGTTGAATATACTTCAAAGGAACAATATATATCTTGCATTTAGCCTTGCAAAGTTTTAAATAATGTAAACTCGGTATGTCCAGAAAATTGATTGATCATATCTCATGTTCCTAGTTCCTAGCACCACGGACTAGACATATTACCCATAGTATTGGCTACTCCATGTGTCCACTTAACCATATTTGCTACAGCTATTAGGAGCATATCTCGGGCTGATAGGATCACAAAAGCTAATCTGAAGAGCCTATGAGTATATTCAATATATGCATTTTGGAACTGGCTTCAGTCCACTTGATCTGCCTAAAAATATATGTATTTTGTTATAGCTGCTAACACCCACTTATCATTTTAGGTGATGTATTCTCCCTTTTGATCAGTTTTATGGTCTTATGGAGAAATACAAATTCTGACTTGCCTTTTTTTTTCTACCACTGTCATCATGGTATCATCCCACTCTGCTCTTCCAGACAGTTTGACTATTGCTCCTAATGATACCATGCTCTTTACTTCTTGTTCAGATTTAGCCTTGAGTACAAAGGGTACTATTAATTAAGCATGATTGCTATTGTTTATGTACTCTGTGACTTTGTTTCTTTACTTGCTAAAACTAATCATAGACACATATTTACTACATTTCCATGTTGCACTGGATTGTCTGTCCATGGAATTCTAAATGACAGCCTGTTACACTGAATTCTGTCCTCTGCATTCATCATTTAACTGCCCTGCTCTTTAACAGCATTAGTCAGCATCTGCTTTATATCTGTTATCGTGCAGTTTAGCCATTCGTCAGTTTGTTGTTTTTAACTATGACATCCATAGTTTCCATGCACTTCATCTTCTACTCAGTCCTAGAGGGAGAGCAACTACTATCCTGTTTGGGCCACATATCAGGGGTATTGCCTCGGAAGAAATTTTTATCCATTAAACAAATCTGCATTTTTTTTGCAGAATGTCATTTGTATTCTATAACAAACATTCTGTGTCTGAGATGATTCTGAACATGAAATAATGCATTAATCACCCCTATTGTTTTTTTCACATTTGCTTGACATTGCAGTTACTTTGTGTATTGGCTTGAACTTACATGTAAGTCATCAAAATGTAGTACCAACTTATTTGGCTTTTAACAACTCAAAGAGGATTCAAATTATTTCACTAAAAACTCAAGTTCTTTACTGGTCTAGATTATTGTATCTGTCTCTAATAAATGTCTTGAATTAGGTACCTTACCTAATTCTTTCAGTGATGACTCCCCAACTTAACGATGCTAAACGATATACAAAAAATGTTCCTAAAGAACAAGCAGTAAAAACATAAGCAAACCAAAGCAAATTTAACCCAGATGCATTCAATGCAATGCTTTCATCATTCAGCTGGAACATAATAGAATCCACCCCCATAGACAAAGAAATAATGACATTTAACTCAATATTCCTCAACATTCTTATTAAAATAGCACCTCCAAGAATAAAGAGAATGAAAGTAAATGATGTACCTTGGTTAATGAAGAGTGCTATAAAATGATGCAGAACAGAGACAAACCTTGGATAAACTGGCAAAGAAACCAAACCTCTCAAAGCCTCCAACAATATAAAATACTACACAACCATGCAAAAAAATAAATAAATAACCTTGAACAAAAAATGTGCTGTAATAATTTCCAGAATAGTCATTGTATAACAGATCCAAAAATAAATCTGGTTGATGATGAATGAAACATTACATTCCAGGCAAAATCATTCCCAGTCCATCTCCAAATGGTACTGCAATGGATCTTGCAACACATTTTAATAACTGTTTATTAGCAAGTATAACATCTTTTACAAGAGGTCTTAATTAAATCCAGCTTGACTGAGCTGAACAATCCCAAGCTACTTCTACATTCAACCTTCAGACAGTGCCTACAACCATGATCAAACATCTGCTAAATAAGTTAAAAGTTTGCTCTACCTCTACAGATAATTTACCTATTCAGTTTCTAAAAGTAGCAGCTTGTAGCATAGCCTAACCCATTTCCATCCACATAAACAGATCTATACAAGAATCATATAGCCCGAAGCTCTGGAAAAAGTCACACATCATTCCCCTCCACAAAGGAGGTATCACAAACTTTAGGCCAATTGTAATACTATCCCCATGTTCAAAATTACTGGAAAAATGTGTCCATAAGCAACTTTTGCAGTATCTTACACAAAAGCAGCTTTTGAGCTCAACCCATCATGGTTTTCAACCATCCCATATTACTAATACAACTATTTTCTCATTCACAGACACAGACAATAAAGCCAAGGATAGTGAAAAATTTGTATCTGCATTATTCCTTGATCTTTCCAAAGCCTTTGATACTATTAGCCATATAAAGCTTTTTACAGAAATGTTATCATTAGGCCTTACAGCAAATGGCTTAAACTGGATTTAGAGCTACCTCAAAGACAGATTCCAGTCAATAAAATGGCAGAACACTCTCTCCCCCTTACTTCCTGTTAAATACAAGTGTCACACAAGGCTCAATCCTTTGACCATTACTGTTTAATATACTTACCAACTCACTCCATACATGCACAGAACATAGGTTCATAGGTTCATAGGTTCATACTAGGCTATCTGCCCTAGGGCATTTATAAGCCTAGCCAGAGTGTGTGTGGCTTTCACCACCCCTTAGGATGAGAATACTATACCCATTAGTTTGCTGTGCCTCTGTCCAGCAGTGATACAGAGATGATTCCCGGGGTAAACCTACGATCTCCCATCCACTCGTCAAGATTTCTCTTGAACAGAGTCAGTGAGGGGCTCTGCCTCACATGGACTGGGAACTGGGATTCTGTTCCATAGTGTAGGGAGTCTCTGGGTGATGAATCTGTCCCTCCAGCACGTCCTATTTATATCCGTGTTGAGGTTTAAGTCTCTTGCTCTCGTGGCTCTGGTGGATTTGGATTTTTTGAGGTGGAGCATGTCCATTAATTCCGGGTTGGACATGGCCTTGTATGTCAGGCATAGATCACTCTGAGCAGACGGTATGCGACTGAATAGAGCTGGAGTTTCTTCAGTCGGGCATCGTATGACATATGTTTGAGCCCCTTTATCCTTTTGGTGAGGAACTTTTGGGGTCTTTCCAACTGCTGCAGGTGTTGGGTAAGGTACATTCTGAATGGGGCGTTGTACTCAATCATTGGTCTGATAAGTGAAGAATACAGGGGTACAATGACCTCTCCTGATCTGGATGTGAATCCCTTCATGATCAGGTAGGCAATGTAGGAGGTCTTCCTAACCACTTTGGCAATGTGAGTGTCAAAAGAGAGGTTACTGTCAACTTGGGTCCCCAGGTCCCTGATAACTTCTTCCGTGTTTAATGGATTACCACCTATGTGGTAATTAGGGGTTACCTTGTTTTTCCCAAAGGGTATGACTATACATTTTTTGGCATTTAGCTTAAGGCCATGGCTCTGGCACCAGTTATCCATTTCTATGAGACCTCTCTGGAGGATGTCTGTGTCTGATGGAGTGTCAATTATGGTGCCCAGTTTGCAGTCATCTGCAAATTTTGTCAGCCACAATCCCCTATGTTTGCCTGCACTTCAGAAAAATAAATGCCGAACAAGAGGGGGCCCAGGACTGAGCCCTGTGGGACACCGCTCGTGACTGGCTTAGAGTCTGACATGGTACCAGCAACTCTAACCCTGTGTGTTCTGTCCTTGAGCCAGTTTGCAACCCATCTTGTGACATATGGGTTTACATCTAAGCTGGTGAGCTTTTCTATGATGCCCGAGTGGGGTATTGTGTCGAACGCTTTTGCTAGGTCAAGGTAGGCTGTGTGAACTGCCTTACCCTCATCAATGGCCTTAGTGACTGTTTGAAAAAGTCGACCAAGTTCAAGAGGCAGGATCTGCCCTTGACAAAGCCAAATTGGGTAGGATCCAGTGTCTGTAGGTCCCCAATGTCTTTATTTATGAGTTCCATTATGATCCTCTCCATAGCTTTGCAGACAAGGCTCATCAAGCTTATGGGGCGGTAATTTCCAGGGTCCGTAGAAGCACCGCCTTTGTGGAGTGGGACCACAGTTGCCGTACGCCATTCTTTGGGTACGTATCCTGTAGTAAGGCTAAGATTAAACAGCAGCCTTATGTGTGGGTTTAGTTCCTCATTGAGTTCGTGTAGCACACAGCCAGGGACACCGTCCGGTCCCATTGATGCTGTGTTTTTTGCTTTAGGGAGAGCAGCTCTCACCTGGGCATCTGAGATGTTTGGGAGGCGAGACTCTGGTGGGACAGATATTTCTCCTTTTGGGGGGGAGGGAGGGGAGAAATTTGCACTGAACCTGTCTGCCAGTATGTTGGCAATGTCTGTGGGTTCAGTGATTTTTTTATCATTTTGGACTAATTCTGAGCATATCTGGGAGTTTCCACCCAGGTTTCTAACATAGCTAAAGAAGGCCTTATGATTGTCTTTTGTGTCATTAGCGATTTTTCTCTCAAAGTTGGCCTTGGATGATTTTATGAGTGATCGTAGTTTTTTTGCTAGTATTGATCAGAGATGCCTTCCTTTTAGGGATTTTGCTCTGTCATGTAGTAGCTTTCTCCTCTTGTTGTAGAGTTTGTTTATGGCTGGGGTCCACCAGACCGGGCGCCTGCCTTTGGTGGAAAGGGTCTTGATTTTATTAGGGATTGCTTGATCCATACATTCCTGGAGGTGCTCGTAGAAGGCATTTGTAAGGGTTTCAGCAGCGTGGGTTGTGGTTTCCACTGGCTCGGGCCCTCGAAGGATACCACTCCAGTCTTAAGAAGTGTGAAGTTTGCTTTTGAGAAGTTCTTCACTGTGGTCTTTTTAGCTGGGGTGGGGGTGCGATGTGGATCTCCAGTGGGATTAACTTATGGCCAGAGCTCACCAATGAGAGATATACTTCGGTGTGGAGCATTTTGTCCCCATGTTTGTGATGATCAGGTCTAGTATATTTTCTCCTCTTGTGGGAATGGTGACTAGTTGTTCCATAGCATTTGAGTTTATGAACTCCAGGAACCTTTGGGCTAGGGTGTTGGGGCTTGAGTAATGTTCCCAGTCTATGTTTGGGTAGTTGAAGTCACCCAATATGATGGTGTTTGGAGAGACATTCATACTCTCCAGTGTCTTCAAGAAGGCTGTGTGGGTTTCCTGAGTTTGAGAAGGTGGTCTGTAGCATGTTACAAACTGTAGGGCAGTTTTACCTATGGTTAATTGCACCTGGATGGTCTCCGATGCTTCGTGCGTTGCCACTAACCTGGAGGTGTGGGTATCCTTTATGAATATGGATACTCCCCCTCCTTTTGTGGTTCGGTCCGGATTTTGGGGCCGGAACGCATGATATGAGGTATAACCTGATAGTGCTGGGGTGCTCTCAGGAGCCTTGAACCAGGTTTCAGTCACAGCACAGACATCGATGTTCTCCATACTGAGGAGGGCTTCGAGGGCGTGCATCTTGAGGTTTAGGCTTCTGGCATTGAGCAGTATTACCCTTAGTTTTTCTCCATTTTTGTTTTCTAGGGTGGTAGGTTTATCATTTGAGCCTTGCCTAAAAAGGCACTATGGGGGTGGCAAGAGCCTTTGCCAATATCCGGAAGCCCAGGGGTGACAGGTGCAAGCCGTCCCTTGCGAAGCAGCGTGGCATGTCAAGCATGTCATCCCAGGCAGACAGACATTGGCTCCCCTTAGAATGACACCAGTAATTAAGCCAATTATTAAAGCTGATCATTTTGTGTCTGTATTGTGGCATCATTCTTGGTGAGGGTAGGATACTGCTCAGAGTCAGGGTCATACCGGCCTGGGCTACATAATCTGAGAGCTCCTCTATGTCTCTTTTCATGTAGTCCAGGGAGGTACGTCTCAGGTTGTTCACACCAGCATGGACAATGACTGAGTCATACTTGTACTTGCTGTGGAATGACCTGAGTGCTTGTGTTATGTGGCGGATTCTAGCGCCTGACAGGCAGCTTACTGTGATCTTTTCCTTGTTCAGTCTGGTGAGTGGGACGTCAGTGTGTCTGACTATGGAGTCACCTATAACAAGTGTGTCTGGCATTGTTTTTGGCCTTAAGGGCTGTGACTGTTTAGCACACTGACTTTGAGAACTATGTGTTGCATGTCTTATGTCTTGAGGTGGCAGTTGCTTGGGTGTCTGCTTTGGAGGCCTCTGTAGTTTTGGTAGATTTTTGATCAGTGCCTCCGAGTATGTCTTTGTGTGTTTATGTGTTTGTTTTGCAGTTGTGATAGTTCTATGTGAAACTGGGTTTGTGGTGTGCGTGGTTTCCTTCTCCTCCTGTCTGGTCTTGCCAGTCCTGAGTTGAGAGAGCTCAGCCTCCAGTTTGGCTATATAGTTGCATCTCTCACATGTATTTGTGTTTTGTGGGAGAAGGAGTGGGTTGTCTGTGTACATGAGGCAATTGTAACATTGCCTCAAGATGCCCAGATTCACCAGCTGAACAGGAGAGGACGCTAGCAACTGACCCTTCGACATGCTAGAAAAAGTGAAAAAGTTTGCTGTGTAACTGAGTCAGAAGGGACCTATAGGGAAATGGGTACTCAAGGGGATTCTAGGCTAATGTAGTACTTTGTTTAGTATACAAGTACTTTACCTATATAAAAATGCTTTAGGAGCAAGTGCTGAGCTTTTGAGATAGAGAATAGACTGTTTAGATTGCAAGTAGAGAAGTTCTAAGGGAAAAATTGAAGAGCAGACTTTACGGAGCCAGAAATAGTTTAACCTTGTTTAACCGGCGCTGCCCGATGGTGCTCTATGGGCAACTCCACGCTAAATCACAAAAGCGCTAAAGCGGGCTTTATAGCAGGGGGTTGAAAAGAGCTAGGAATTGACCCAAAATGGCCAATAGACTACAAGTTTCTGGCTGGAACCACTGATCTAGGGACAAATAGGTTGCTCAGTGCTCCCCACTCCCACTGGTGAACAAAGAAGCTTCCCTTTATCCAAATAAGGATATGGAATAGCACAGGAACCAAGCCAAAGCCAGAGATCAGCAAACTCTGAAGACTGGACTATTCTAGTTCAGTAAGGCGGGAAAACAAGATTTTTTTTTTTTTGCAGAAAACAGAGGAAAAACAGACAGTAAATGATATAAATGTTTTTAAACGGCTAGCGCACTTGAGTGTGTTAGCCTACAGGTAAAATTAAGCAACAAATAACTTTTTTAAAAGTGCAAAACAGTTAATCAACACAAAAACATTTTAAATAGAATGCAGAGCTGTATAAACAGGCGAAAATGCAGTCGCTAAGCAGTAAATAATCAAAAAGCCAGAAAAAAAAACTTAAATCAGGAAAAAGTCATTCTCTTGCTCTCTGCTGCTTGTAGAACTCTGCAGTACACCACGAGGAGCTGTGCTGAGTTGAATACAAGCGAAAAAGCTCGCTAAAGCAGGCTTTATTACAGGGGGCTGAAAAGAGCTAGGAATTGACCCAAAATGGCCTATAGACTACAAGTTTCTGGCTGGAACCACTCCTCTAGGGACAAATAGGCCGCTCAGTGCTCCCCACTCCCACTGGTGAACAAAGACACTTCCTTTTATCCAAATAAGGATATGGAATAGCACAGGAACCAAGCCAAAGCCCAGAGATCAGCAAACTCTGAAGACTGGACTATTCTAGTTCAGTAAGGCGGGAAAACAAGATTTTTTTTTTTTTTTTTTGCAGAAAACAGAGGAAAAACAGACAGTAAATGCTATAAATGTTTTTAAACGGCTAGCGCACTTGAGTGTGTTAGCCTACAGGTAAAATTAAGCAATAAATAACTTTTTTAAAAGTGCAAAACAGTTAATCAACACAAAAACAGTTTAAATAGAATGCAGAGCTGTATAAACAGGCGAAAATGCAGTCGCTAAGCAGTAAATAATCAAAAAGCCAGAAAAAAATACTTAAATCAGGAAAAAGTCACTCTCTTGCTCTCTGCTGCTTGTAGAACTCTGCAGGACACCACGAGGAGCTGTGCTGAGTTGAATACAAGCGAAAAAGCGCGCTAAAGCGGGCTTTATTACAGGGGGCTGAAAAGAGCTAGGAATTGACCCAAAATGGCCTATAGACTACATGTTTCTGGCTGGAACCACTCCTCTAGGGACAAATAGGCCGCTCAGTGCTCCCCACTCCCACTGGTGAACAAAGACGCTTCCTTTTATCCAAATAAGGATATGGAATAGCACAGGAACCAAGACAAAGCCCATGTCTTCATTATACAATATGCTAATGATTCAACACTTATATGCTCATCAAGCGATCCAACTTACCTACAGCAAATCACTCAGGAATCCTTCACTGCCACAGAATAATGGTTATAAGACTATCAACTTATACTTAGTCCCAAAAAAACCAAACTATTACTATTGTTCCATGCATCAAAGTCCAATGAAAAAATAACTTCAAAATATGTTCCCTCAATAGCACCAATATTGATCTAACCTCACAAAAAGGATACTAGGAATGATAACAGATGACACGCATAAATTAAATTACCATATACAAAATGGCATAGAAAAAGCACATCAAAAATTAAGTCTATTCTATAGAGCTAGAAACATCCTTACCCCCACCTCTAGAATCACACTACCAAAAACTTCCCTCCTTCCTCCTCTCTTCTAAGGGTCTATATTAATTTCTGGAAAGCTGACAGTGTTGAATCTGACATTGTCGACCCGAGAATAGTGAAAGTGCAGAACATCGAGCG
This sequence comes from Protopterus annectens, assembly GCF_019279795.1. Classification (NCBI taxonomy): domain Eukaryota; kingdom Metazoa; phylum Chordata; order Ceratodontiformes; family Protopteridae; genus Protopterus; species Protopterus annectens. The sequence continues at coordinate 179,155,719 of NC_056725.1, read as the reverse complement.
GGTAAACAGAAATCTCCATAAGGGGAGATTTACATTTACTTCAATGTAGTGTGGTCTCAGAGTTGGCATATTTAAGTAGCGGAGGTGTGGGGGTACAGGGGGGCTTGCCCCCTGCCTACACTCTTTATTTTTTTTGTTTTGTTTTTATTTTTTTTTTTACGAACATTTGATATTTTAACAGTTCAATCACTAAAGGTTGACCTTTAGTGGATCGAACTGTTAAATGTTCGATGTTCTAATATGCCCCCATATTCACAAACTACAAAAATCAAATATTCAGAAACTAGGGCAATGTTATAATAAAATTGTCAAATCTGATACTAGTGCTAAACATCATACCCTTCATTGTACTGCATTAAAAGCCCTTAAATGGCTAGAACTACCCAACTACCTAAAATATACTTAATTACTCAATGGAATTAAGATCACTAACTATCCTGACACTTATGCTGCTCTAAATGCAACCCTACAAAAATACTCCTCCAGTCACCCTCTGCAATCAAATGACCAAAAGCAATTTACTATATACAGATGAAATAAATCAGCAGGACATTCCCTTTATTCCTACTCCATCACTGAAGCCTGTAATTCCCTCCCTACTACCATTAGAATAGCTATATCTTAACAATGCTACAAACCCAATCTAAAAGACCACTTAAAAAAGGAATGGCTTTGCCCCTGCTCTATACCAGGATAACCATTTATTGTCTTACTTCAGGTTCATAGTTTATACTAGACTAACCACCACTAGGGCCCTTATAAGACTAGCTGTGCCACCCAAATGTGACCCACAAATTTGATTTATGTAGGTAGTGATTTATTGACTATCTATATCTATCAGAGACATAGGAGCCAGACCAGGGGTGAATTTCTGATTACCATACATTGGCACAAGTTGTGCTTAAAAAAGGATGGGGGGAACCCTTCTTCATATGGATGGGGATCTTGTACCAGAGAATGGAAATTCTCTGAGAAACATATCTATCTTTTCAACATGTCCTATTTTTGTCACAAGCAAAATTTAGGTTTTTGTTCTGATGCCGTTTGTTTTGCAGATTAATAAGAGATTCATCAAAACAGGGTCCAGTGATGCCCTGTATGCCAGGCAAAGATCACCTCTCAGAAGTTTGTATGATTCCAGGTAGAGAGACAGGGCTTTGAAGTGATCAGAATAGGACATTGTGTTTACTTCCTGTATGTCTTTTTGTAAGGACCTTTGTGGATGTTCCATTTGCTGCATCTGTCTGGTCAGGTTTACACTGAAGATGGTATTATACCCTTTGATGGGTCTGATGAGGGCAGAGTACAGTGGTATGATGAAACCCCTGGACCTAGATGCCAAGCCCTTGTTAATAAGTTGAGTAACACAGAAGGATTTTTACCTTTGACAATTGGCGATAAAAGGCTACATTCTATGTATACGAGTTCTTAGATCCCTGACTAGTAAACCACCTTTTAACAGTGTTTTTTTGATGACATAGTTATCCATTGTGGTAGACCTCCAAAAATATTCTACAATGCATTTCTTGGTGTTAAGTTTTAAGCTATGACTTTGGCACCAAGCATTTATCTATATTAAACCTTCCTGAAGGGTGTCCTCATCTTGGGGGAATTCAGTGACTTTTCCCGGTTTACAATCATCTGTAAACTTGGTCAGCCAAAGGTCTTTGACATCTGAGAAGCAGATGCCAGAGAGGAGTGGGCCCAGCACAGAGCTCTGGGAAACTCCACTGGTGACTGGCCTCTTTGTGCAGGTGGCCTCACTAATTCTAATCATCTGGGTCCTATCATTGATCCAACTAGCTATCCAGAGGGTTATAAAGGGGTGTATACCTAGTTCCATAATTTTGATGACAATGCCCAAATGGGGCATTGTATTAAATGTTTTAGCCAGGTCTAGGTAGGCAGTATGCACCATTTTCCTCTCATCTATTGCCTTAGTGATCCTTTCATAGAAGCCCATCAGATTCAGTAAGCATGACCTTCCTTTGACAAAGCCAAACTGGGATGGATCCAGTATCTGGAGGTCTCCTATGTCCTTGTTAGTAATTTCCATGATATTTTTCCATGGTTTTTCAAATAAGACTAGTCACACTAATGAGACATTAGTTTTCAGGATCTGTGGAAGGTCCTCCCTTATGAAGGGGAATGACAGTTGCAGTCCTCCATTCTCACTGCACAAAGCCTATTTTAAGATTATAGTTAAATAATAATAACTTCAGGGGTCCTGATAAGTCATATTGTAGACTAATCAGGAGGCATCCTGGGATGTTACTGAGGTCCACTGAGGCCATGTTCTTGACTTTAGTGAGTGCATCCAGTACATATTCCCTGATTACAGCTAGATATATTATTTTGAGGATAGTTTTGAGGGGATGGTTGAGGCTGAGAGGGGGTAACGTTGGAACTGAATTTTTCCACTAACAGTTTTGCTATATTGCCAAGCTCAGTGAATGTGGCACCATTAACCACCAGTTCAGCACATTACTATGTGTTGGCCTTGAAATTTCTGATATAGCTATAGATGGCTTTATATTTATCTGTCACCTAGGAGGCTATCTTAACCTCAAAGTTGGCCTCTTAGTTGCCTATTTACTTTGATGAAGACATTTCTATTGTTATTGGAAGTACCATTCTTGATTTTTTCCATAATTTCTTTCCTTTTATTGTATATCCTGTTTGATTTGGGAAACCACCAGGGTGGTTTGTTTCTTGGGCTAGTCCTGGGCTTACTTCTGGTTGATTCAGCAGCCTCTGTGCTGCCACTGACAAGATCCTACAGAGTTTCTAAGAACAATTCATCATAGGCTGCTTTGTTCTCCAGGTTTGGAGGGGCATTGAATTTTGACAATCCATCACTTAATAAAAGGTAAATTGTCTTAGAATAGTTTCTAACTGTTATTAGTTTTACTAGAGTTATGGAACTGATTTTGATTTCAAAGGAGACAGCTTTATGGTTGGATCTTACCAGGAAGATTGAGACACTGGGGGTGCAGCATTCTCCCATATTTGTTAGCACAAGGTCCAGTATGTTGGATCCTCTAGTGGGTGTATTCACTATTTGGTCATGGGTGTTTATTTTTCTGAAGCCCAGGAATCTCTGTGCTTGTATATTTGAGGCCATACAGAGAGATAATTAAAGTCTCCCATGTGTAAAATGTTAGTCTGGATGGTAAGTGTCTCCGGTAGGCCCGATATGCATTGTTTCTTGAGACATGGAGGGTTACCAATAGCTGGCTAGGATATGGTATGAGGATTTTTGCCTATGGTGATCTGTATGTGGAGGAACTTCAGTGCATCATCTGGTCTGACCACCCTAGAGGTATACTTGTTATTGATACATATTGAGACACCTCCGCTTTTAGTCCTTTTCTGCGCAGCTACTGGTCTAAAAGTGTGGAAGACACTGAAACCTTTCACTGTCAGGCTACTGTCTGCCACTTTAGACCATATCTTAGTAACTGCGTAGATGCTATATTCTCAAAAGTGAGGAGGGCTTGGAGATGGTGTAGTTTATTTTTATTTAGGCTCCTGTTATTGAGCAGTAACACATTGAGGTTCAATTGAGTTTATTTTGCAGTGTCGGTAGGTTTGTCAATTTGACATTGTCTAAAAAAAAGCACTACGGCAGTGGATACAGTTTTAACCAGTATTCAAAAGCCTAGAGGGAAGAGGTGCAGACCATCCTTGGCAAAGCTACATGGTCTGTTAACCATGTCCTTCCTGGCAAATATTGGATCCTCTTAGAATGACACCAGGAAGACAGACAATTGTTGAGATTAATCATTTGTTGCTCATACAGTGGCATCATCCTCAGTAATAGTAATATGCTGCTCATTGTTAGGCTCATACCAGCCTGAAACACATAGCCTGAAAGCTTCATAATGCCTCTCCTAATATAGTCCATGGAGGCATATCTCTGGTCATTTACACCTACATCGGCTATGATGGAATTGCACTGGTACCTCTGGTGTAATGTCTGGAGTGCATGTGCGATTTGGTGGATCCTGCCTCCAGATAAGCAGCTAACAGTATCTTCTCCTTGTTCATCCAAGTTTGAGGGGCATCAGTATGTCTTACAATGGAGTCACCTATGATGAGAGTCCTGGGAAGTGTATTTGCTTGCCTTAGGGGCTTAGCATTTGGGAAGATTGCTTTTAAATGCCTCATCATACCTTAGTCTGTGTGTATGTGTTGTGTACTATGTGAGGTGGATTTGTGAGTGTTGTTCAAGAATCTGATGTGCACTTTTATGCAAGAGTTTAGTCTCCAGTGTTATTGCTTAAGTACAGCTCTCGCATACTGTGTCTGCTTCTTTAAGGTTGAAATAGTTGTCAATAAATATGAGACAATTGCTACTTTATCTCAAGATGCCCATATCCACCAACCTGGCACAACAGGTATTTATATACTCTATATTGCAGCTTTACAGGGTACTGTTTTATGAACCATTCTTTCTAGCTGTTTGCTACTGCACAGGGGACTGCTAACCCATGCAAATGTGCAAATTTTATACTATGTGGCCATGTTGGTGCAGCGGTTAGCACTGTCGCCTCACAGCAAGAGGTTCTCCCATTCGATTCTCGGCTGGAGAGCCTTCTGTGTGGAGTCTGCATGTCCTCCCAATAGTCGAGTGATGTGTAAAGACATGCAGGTAGGTGTGTTCGTAAATGGGTGTGCCTTCTTTGAAGGTTGGGCATCGGGTTGGCAACTTGGCACTGTAAAAATACACTGCCAATCATTAGTGGACCGGAGTTCTGCTGTGGCGAACCCTAAAAGCCTTAAGAAGACAGAAAAAAACAGAAAACTAGCTAATATGCCCATTGACCAATAAAGTGATTACACATTGAGTCCTTTTCTTTATTTCACAGTTTAGATAGACTATGCAAACATCTCCTGCCACAAGATGAATAAATGAGTCCTTCTAATGTAAAAATACAGTAGAAGAGCTATACAAGGGCACTTAAACAGCTAGATGGAAATCCCTTGCTGAATGCAATTTCAAGGTAGTTTTACAGCAGTAACAATGCAAGGAAGAGCATTTCTTTTTACAAAAAAAAATCAGTAAAATGTACACAAAAAAGCAGGAAACAGTAGAGATTACTCAAAAACAGCTTAAATGTGATTTAGCAATCAAAGGAAATTAACTTTGACTGGATGGAACTGGATACAAGTAAAATACTTCTTGTATGTAGACTAGGACTCCAGACTTTGCTGATCTTCTGGAAAATGAGTAGGAAACAATATGCAGTAAAGGAGGATTGGTTTGTTGGGTGGAAACTCAGTATCATGGATCTATGGAAAGCAATGAGTAGGAAAAGTGCATAAATAGCTTATACAACAGTCAACAGTCAATAGTAATGAAGGAGGGGAGGGATGGACATTGGAAATCAGATTATCATAAGAGGTGGAATCCATCAAATGGTGGAAATTGAAAAAGGGTAATTGTGAGGTGGAGTTCAGGGATGAGTTAAGACAGGCACTGGGTGGCAGTGAAGAGTTACCAAATAGCTGGGTAACTACAGCAGAGCTAGTAAGGGAGATGGCTGGAAAGGTGCTTGGTATCACACCGGGAAAGAGGAAGGACAACAAGGAGACATGGTGGTGGAATGAGGAAGTACAGAAGAGTATGCAGGCAAAGAGGTTGGCAAAGAAGAAGTGGGATTGTCAGAGAGATGAAGAAAGTAGACAGGAGTATAAGGAGATGAGGTGCATGGCAAAGAGAGAGGTGGTGAAGGCTAAGGATAAGGCATATGAAGAGTTGTATGAAAGGTTGGACACTAAGGAGGGAGAAAAGGACCTGTACCAATTGGCTAGACAGAGGGACCGAGCTAGGAAAGATGTGCAGCAGGTAAAGGTGATAAAGGATAATGAGGGAAACATACTCACAAGCAAGGAGAGTGTGTTGAAGAGATGGAAAGAGTACTTTGAGGGGTTAATGAATGAAGATAATGAGAGGGACAGAAGGTTGGATGATGTAGGAATAGTGAATCATGACGTACAATGGATTAGCAAGGAGGAAGTAAGGATAGCTATGAAGAGAATGAAGAATGGAAAGGCTGTTGAGATGACATACCTGTGGAAGCATGGAAGTGTTTAGGTGAAATGGCAGTAGAGTTTTTAACCAGATTGTTTAATGAAATCTTAGGAAGTGAGAGAATGCCTGAGGAATGGAGAAAAAGTGTTTTGGAACCGATTTCTAAGAATAAGGGTGATGTGCAGAGCTGTAGTAACTACAGAGGGATTAAATTGATCAGTCACAGCATGAAGTTATGGGAAAGAGTAGTGGAAGCTAGGTTAAGAAGGGACGTGATGATTAGTGATCAGCAGTATGGTTTCATGCCAGGAAAGAGCACTACAGATGTGATGTTTGCTCTGAGAGTGTTGATGGAAAAGTACAGAAAATGTCAAAAGGAGTTGCATTGTGTGTTTCTAGACTTAGAGAAAGCATATGATAGGGTGCCTAGAGAGGAGTTGTGGTATTGTATGAGGAAGTCAGGAGTGTCAGAGAAGTATGTAAGAGTGGTGCAGGATATGTACGAGGGTAGTGTGACAGCGGTGAGGTCTGCGGTGGGAGTGATGGATGCGTTTAAGGTGGATGTGGAGTTACATCAAGGATCAGCTCTGAGCCCTTTCTTATTTGCAATGTGATGGACAGGTTAACAGATGAGATCAGACAGGAGTCCCCATGGAGTATGATGTTTTCAGATGAGATTGTGATCTGTAGAGAGAGTAGAAAACAGGTGGAGGAGACCCTGGAGAGATGGAGATATGCTCTAGAGAGAAGAGGAATGAAGGTCAGCAGGACTAAGACAGAATATATGTGTGTGAATGAGACGGAGGATAGAAGAATGGTGAGGATGCAAGGAGTAGAGGTGGCAAAGGTGGATGAGTTTAAATACTTGGGGTTAATAGTTCAGAGTAACGTTGAGTGTGGAAGAGAGGTGAAGAAGAGAGCACAGGCATGATGGAGTAGGTGGAGAAGAGTGTCAGGAGTGATTTGTGACAGACGAGTACCTGTAAGAGTGAAGTGGAAGGTCTACAAGAGGGTAGTGAGACCAGCTATGTTATATGGGTTGGAGACATTGGCATTGACAAAAAGGCAGGAGTTTGAGCTGGATGTGGCAGAGTTAAAGATGTTAAGATTTGCACTGGGTGTGATGAGGGTGGACAGGATTAGGAATAAGTATATAAGAGGGTCAGCCCAGGTTGGAAGGTTTGGAGACAAAGCCACAGAGGCAAGATTACATTGGTTTGGACATGTGCTGAGGAGGGATGCTGAGTATATTGGGAAAGAGATGTTAAGGATGAAGCTACCAGGTAACAGGAAAAAAGGAAGGCCTAAGATAAGGTTTATGGATGTGGTGAGAGAGGACATGCAGGTGGTTGGTGTGACAGAGCAAGACGCAGAGAACAGGAAGAAATGGAAACAGGTGATCCGCTGTGGCAACCCCTAATGGGAACAGCCGAAAGAAGATGATGATAAGAGGTGGAATCCACAGACAACATACAATACCAGCTATACGAGTGGGAAGGTTGTGGAAAACCAACCTGGCTAGCTAGAGAGGCACACAATCAAATAAAGGCAACATTGGAGCTCTTTCTAAAACTTTAGCTTAATGTGTTAGTGGAGGATGGGGCAGACACAGAATGCAGCTTTAACTAGATGAAAAATAAGCAGGAGATAAAAGGACTGAAGCACAAATTGGAGCAGAGACATTTCTGTCACTATTGACCTCCTACTACAGTGTAAGGCAGCAGACTATGCAGAAATTTACCAGTAACACTGTTTATGGAAAAATGCAATAATAAATGACTAAGGCTCAAAATTTCACAGGAGTACACAGCTTTGCCACCACTGTGAATTAAACTACAAGACCATAGTCCAGCAGGGTTTAAAATACAAATGGATGGCCTTTTACAAGTAATTCTACTTGTGGAAATAGAAGTGTGAAATAACACAGGAAAAACACTCTTCCCACAGCTTTTAATAAACAAGGGTAAGGTCACAAAACAAACATAAAAAAGCAAACAAACGGAACAGAGCAGAAAAGAAAAGTACAAAGTATTATTACCACACAGGTCACTAAGTGTAACTCGTATATTTAAGTTGAATTGAAAACAAATTCAAATGATTTAATTCTTTTTCTTTCTTTTTGTTTTTATTTTTTTATTTAGTTACTCACAGTTCCACACCTCTCCAACTATTGGATAAAAGACCTAATAGACCTTTACACTTAAATCTGCTTTTCATTCCATTATCTGTGAAAACATTCCTATCAAATTTCTCTTAGAATCTTTATAATCATTCTATGTTCTTCACGTTCCCCTAACTCTCATTAAACTCTAATATATCCACATAAAAACTCATCCCTGTGCTTTGTACATCAATGAAAACCCAATAACATAACCTCCATCTATCTCTAATATATATTTAACCAAACTTTGTCTTGCTTGGGCTTATTGTTTTACGCATTCAGTATAACTTTCTTTTTACAATACTTAGGCATCATGTCTATCTGAACCTAAACACCCCCATAGCACTCTTTTACTCTCATGTCAATAACCTATTTCATTCTATCACACCTTTCACGTTGCCTTTCAATTATTTAAATATTTGAATCTATGTACCCAGTTTATCTGTATCTTGTAAATATTTGACTCTTTGTAGTGTTACATATGTAGTTTCATATTTACTGTTACAAATGTAAATCCTCTGTGTATTGCAATGTGAAATTTGATCTGTGCATTGAGATTTTCTCCCCAAGCCTATGTTGAAAACAGGTACATAACCCAGACAGACTATTATATTAAACAAATCTGAAATAAATAAATAAAGATACATAAAAAAATGCATGCTACATTTCTGTTTACACTGAACATAAGATAAAACATATTCTGAACACTTGCAGCTAACAGGAAACTATCCATTGATATTGGCATTCTACACATGATGTTAGCTATTTTGTTACCCATAGTATAAATCTGGGCATTTAAGTATTCTGTCAAGGAGTCAGTTCTTAAGAAAGAGATACCAGCTGTATTAGAATTTAGTGTGGTAGACATATTGAAAACAAACCCTCTTATACAACAGTTGCAAATAATGACACTGTAGGGCATGAAGCACAGTGAGTATGCTCTGATATCTGGAAAAAGACAAATCAGTTTAGTGCTACTTTAGTGAGAGACCTCATCTTATTAAATATTATGTGCCACTTGCTAAACTTGTTAAGAATGGGTCTCACATTAGGCTGTCAAGTCTGCCAGTACTGACCAGCAAAGACAGCAGTAGAATAATTTTATTTTATTTATTTAACATTTGTTTACCGTGAAAGTCCAACTTGGAACAAGTCAATTTTCAGTGGAGGCCTCTGAAGAAATCCTCCAGATGCATGTCTTTGTAACATGGGAGGAAACCAGAACACCTGGAGTAAATCCAAACAAAAGCAATGAGGACATACAGACTCCACACAGAAAGGACCCCAGCCGAGAATCAAACTGGAGAACCTCTTGCTGTGAAGTGACGATGTTAACCTCTGCACCACTGAATTGTCACATTAAAAAAACAGATTCATTTCTGCCTGCTGTCTATACCAATAATGTGCCCCCTCACTTTCTCTCATAAAATTAGAAAGTAACTCAAATAACAGCATGTGTGCCTGCATTTTCTGAAGCTTATGAAGTCTAAAACTCAAATGTACATTATTATTTAGTGATTTCAATCCAATCCTCATTTCAGTTTATCCAAAAATGAAATATTTTAGGAGGAACAGACCAAACACATAAGACAAAAATATGGACATTATGAAAATATGGATATTTGAAAGGTATGGCAAGGTGAGTGTAAATGTAAAGGTTTGTGTGACACTGTATTCCTGATAGAGCTTGCTAAGCACTTAATGGCTTTGAAAGACAGCCAAACACTTAGCGTTTTTTTTTACTGTAACCAGTAGTACATGGAGCAGATCAAGCCCCATGCACTGTAAAGAATTATGATCATGTCATTAATCATTACCTTTAATTATGTGTTCTCAAGATGGATGCCAAGATTTAACTTTCAAGCTTCACTCTCAAGGTGAATTTCTTGACATCCATGTCTCGAACACATAATAAGCAGGTTATGAGTGGCAACCCAAACATAATCATCTATATTGATAACATATGTATATAAATACATATCATGAGGCAAATTTTGACTACATAGCTTTGCATCTCAAAGATGTACTAATTAAAATAGAAAACATCATGTGTTAAACAATAGCAGTTTCTTCACAAAAAAAAAATACAATATGGCCTCTAAGTCATATCTGTGGCCAGTAGAGATATTTATGCTCATTAAGTCAACTGTGATAAAAGTGCAGCTAGATTGCCATGAGACATTCTTAAGTTCTTGTAAAAACTGTTCAGTAACATAGGTATAAAAAGATAGAGCTACTACCTTTGCTTTAACCATGCATCATAAATACCAGTCTTTTCCAAAAGTACCCCTATTTGTCAAATGATAGAACTAGATGGGGAATGATGTAGATTTTGTGGGCCTTCAGGAAACAGTAAACCAAAAGCATTTGTATATTTTCACATATTAATTTGTCTAAATGTTCTTCAAATAACAAATCCTAATTTCTCTAAAAATAACAGTTCCTTTTGAACCTCTGGTAAAAGAATTCTTAGATAGTTTGATGCAGTCATGTGTATTTTTAACAGATTGCAATACTTCTCTAGGTATTAGTATTTTACTGCCAAGGTATTGTCCCTTTACAAGCTGAATTAGCAATAACATTTTTATCTCTCATCAGATTGATCATAGCCAGCCATTCTTCCTTAGTTATAGATAATAACAATATAAATTGTTAGAAATACTGCTGAGTAACCCTCTAAATAACAACATGATATACAGTAACTGCTTGACTATCATGCTGGGGATTAAATGTAAACTGCTTTGTCATGTCTGCTTTGAGAACTGTAGATCTACATTTACAGGACATAAACCAGTGTTCAAATCATGTTGTTCATTGTTGCCAAAATAATATTTCAAATACAGTCTTTTCACAAATAACCACAAGTCCAGAAATAATTCAGAGTTAGAGATCCTGGAAGAAGGGATACATTTCAGTTCCTAAGATGGAATGTTGATGGTTCCTGACATAAGAGGGATTCCTAAATCATTTATTTGCTAGTCTTACAACTCAACATTACATTTGGGTTCTCTCGCAGGGCTTTATTCTGTTAAGATTCTTCATAATGTGTCAGTGCTCCTGTCTACAGCTGTACTTGAATATGCCACATGTCCTGTTGGAAAAAGAGACTTGGTTTATTTTTGTTTATGCCACTTTATATCCACTTATTCTCGACAATGAGTTAAAAATGAAGTACTTATTCTAGAAACATTTTTATATTTTTTTCATATTTTCTGTTTTCAAGTTCCATGTGTTTATATAGAATACTATCTTAATTTTTATTTTTGATTTTGAAATACTTAACTCACAGATTCTGAATCTTTAGTAAGAATGATTAGGTGTATCACTTTCTGACTGGTTAATGTTTGGTGTATTTAACTATACAAAATCCACTAATGTTCTTCATTTGGCCACTGCTCTGTAGCCTTAACTATATGGGTTGTATCCTGATAAGGACAACAGTTGGCCAGCAGGTGCTCAAATCATTGTCATGTTTGAGTGAGAAGCAATTCAGAGCTTTCCTGCCATAGAAGAGAGCACTCCTCCGTGGGCTTTCATGGATCAATGGTAGGCTAAGGTTGTTCCATTGCTGAGAAGATAAATTCCCTTCAGGGAAGAAAACTTCCACTTTATTTTTATGATAGTATACATTGTTTTTTTCTGTAAAACTTTTAAAATTAGCTATAAGAAAGTGTTTTTATTGACTCTCACCTGACCTTTGTACACTTTTAAATGGGAGCATTACTTTTTTACTCTTGCAGTAAAAAGCTTTTAAAACTAACTTTAAACTACTTTTCTGAGGTAAGAGTTGATGTTATTTTACTTGGGGCTAGGTAAATGGTACTATGTTTTAATGAGGGAAAAGTTACTTTTTTAATACTTACCTGTTTTTTACTGACTATTGCTGTATGGCTTCCCTGGGATTCAGGCACCTCTTTTGGATTAACCATCAACCTATTACTTCCTCGGTCTGTCTTCTTCCAGCCACAAAAAGAACAAGATTGTTTAGCAACCTTTGCCATCACAGCAGGCTGATAAAATGCCTCAGAATGCCTCAGCCACAGGTGGGGGACTTGACTGAGGTTAAAGCTGGTTTCTTGGACCACTTATCTTTATCCTTAAATCCACTAGCATAGGCCCTACAGCCACCATGGAATGGGGCTAGACTAGACATATCCTCTATGGCTGCTGGAGTGTCCTTGGTGGAAAAGGGAGAGTCACTGTTGGTGGTCCTGAGAGAAAGGACCAGGAATGCCACTTTGCTTAACCAGAAAGCTGTGTCCTTCCCTGGGGAGGCTTTTGCTACTAAAAGAAGGTCTGTTTTTTCATATTTTCCTATAAAAAAGAAACAAATCCTTCAACGTATGTCTTCTCCTGTCTCATTTACCATGGACAGGAGTAATGTATTGGGCTTAGCACATGGTTTAGTGCAGGCTCTTGACTCTTCCTGTGTGGTTGTTTCAGGTAAAAGAAAAATAGATTTGTTTTATTCTCTGAAAAGATTCAAGAGTTTGATCCTCATAATGATTGTGAAAGCACAGATTGCATGTTATCACCACAAATTCTGATTAATATTCTGATGAAAGTGTGGCTTCAGCCAGTTATTTTGAAGGACTCTCTTTTTCTGAAACTATTTTTAGAATGAATCAGTTGTTTTAATGGGAAAAGAGTGATGATTTTTCAGTCTCTCAGGAAGTATTATGATTTGCTTCAACTGTAATTTCAAGAACCTATTCCTAGATCTTTTCCTTCTATTCTATTTGCACTAGAAGATGATTGTGTTACAGCCTGCAGTTTCTGTGACAGCTAGCCTGCTGCCTCCAAGAAAGTGGATAGGCTTTATAAAGTGCTTCAGTCTTTTAAGTTTTTATACACTCATCCTAGATCTGTCCAAGCAGTTATTGCTTTAGTTAATCAATCCGCTGCTAAGCATATGGTTCATATTAATTCAGATGCTTCTGAAAAGGATGGGAAGGCTTTTGATAAATTTGGGAAAAATGTATTATTCTACAACACTTGCTTTTAGAACTCTCAGCTGCTAAGCTCATTTATTTATTAACTATTTGTTGACATTTGTTAACTGGGTTGATTCAACTGGGCAAAGTAGCCCCTTTTCAGTGGAGACCCGAGGAGGAAAGCTCCAGATTACAGTTCAAAATTCATGCTCAAATAGTTTAAAGTATGTATAAAAAATTTCACACTCCAGTAAAATAAAAAAAATTTAGAACTACAACCAGTCAAAAAGAACAAGTAAGAAGCATGCACATTAAAATTAAACAAGTATGTTGAAGTTTGTATTTATCTCTCGTAAGAATATGAGAAATATTTTGGCATCTGTTTCCTCTTGTGAAGAGAAATGTGCTTTGTATAACTTTGTGTTTTCTGTGTCTCAGGTGATTACCCTGTATTTGAAATGTGCTTATGAGTCAGCTGATATCACTTTCAGGGCCGTTGCCACTGGAACAGTTATAAGGAGGTTTGCCTGGCTGCATTCTCAAAACCTCCAAGAGGATGTAAAATGAGATTTTGAATTCTCCCTTGGATAGAGAACTAGTTTTTGGGCCCTCTGCTGTAAAGGTAATATGTGATGATAGAGGAAAGCTGATCCAAGGGATCTCTCATGCTTTTCAGATCTCTTTTTCTAAGTTTATAAATTATTCAGTGTTCCCTCCACAACTTTCTTTAAAAATTAAAATAGACATTCCCAGCAAGCTTCTGGAAAGTGAATATTTAAAAGGCACTTTTCAGGGAGGTTCCAAGCAGAAAGTAGGAATCCCCAGAACAAACAGCAGTCTAATAAGTCTGATTGACTATAAGAAGAATTTCCATCCCCACTCCCACCCTGGCCAGAACAATCTGAACTGCCATTTCTTTCTTTGACAAAACATTGTGTCTGATAAATGGTTTCTTTGAGTAATCTGACATGGTTGCATATGGCAATGGTAGCCTCTCCAGCCCATTTGGAGGATTACTTCTCATCCGCCAGACCAGAAGTTTCTTTTTTCTCCTTTCAATCATCATATGGTAGCTTAGGGGGTGATACAAGCTATCCTTCCCCCCCAGTTGAGGTAATGGTTTTATTCCAGGATGTTCCTAGTGCCAAAGAAAGATGATTCTTTTACTTTTTCTTTTTTAAAAGATGATTCTGGGAGACCACTTCTGGAGCGTTCCTTTCTGAATCAGTTTGTTATAGTACCCAAGTTCAAAATGCTGCCGCTTCACAACTTGCAACCCCTTATTCTACATTTGAGATTGAGATTTCTAGTGACTTTAGATGTAAAAATATGTATCATCACATTAATATATATCCAGATTTCAGATGTTTCTTAAACTTTTCTGAATCTAGATACATTATCAGTTCTCTGCATTACCTCATAGTCTATCTGCTGATCCAAAGATGTTCATAACCTGTCTCCTGTGATACCATACTGCAGTAATCACTCCCATGATACCATACTGCAGTATCTCCTGTGATACCATACTGCAGTATCTCCTTTGATACCATATTGCAGTACCTCCTGTGATACTATATCGCAGTGTCTCCTGTGATACTATACTACAGTATCTCCTTTAATACCATACTGCAGTATTTCCTGTGATACCATACTGCAGTATCTCCTGTGGTACCATACTGCAGTATCTTTTGTGATACCGCACTACAGTATCTCCTATGATACTGTACTACAGTATTTCCTTTGATACCATACTGCAGTATCTCCTGTGATACCATACTGCAGTATCTCCTGTGATACCATACTGCAGTATATCCTGTGATACTGCACTACAGTATCTCCTGTGATACCGTACTGCAGTATTTCCTGTGATACTGTACTACAGTATCTCCTGTGATACCGTACTGCAGAATCTCCTGTGAAACCATACCTTACCCTCTCCTGTTATACTATACATGGTATACCATACTCTGTTGATACCAAAATGCAGTAACTCCTGTGATACCATACTGCGGTATATCGCTGTTGAAACCATACTGCAGTATCTCCTGTGATACCATACTGCAGTTTCTCCTGTGATACCATATTGCAGCATGTTCTGTAATACCATATAGCAGACTGCAAGATACTCGTGTTTTTTCCATATTTGCATAACTTGCTTATCTTTGCACAGTCTTTTTCAAAGTGTCAGGAATCTCTCAATTGGATTAAGGATCTCCTGCACATGTTGGAATTCCAAGATAACCTACAGAAGTCTTAGCTGACTCCTTCTCATAGGATTGTTTTCCTGGAGTGTCCTGGACACACATCCCTTCAAAGAGCATTTCTTCCACAGAAAAAATAGATCTATATTTAAATATTTTCCAGAACTTTTCTACTCCAACTTCTTTCTCAGCAAGGGAATTCCTCAGGATTCTAGGTCTCGTGGCATCTATGAAACTCATGATACATCTTGAAAGACTTAACATGAAAAAAATCAGTGGTTCCTGAAATCTTTTTGGTGTCAGCATCAACATCCCCTGTCATTTCACATTTCAGTTTTATGATTTGTAAACAGTGAGATTTTGTGGTGGAGCCACCATTTTGTTTCAAAATCTTTGTCTCCCATTCTCCATTCCACACATCACTCACAAGACACCTTAGATTTTGTATGGGGAGCAGTGCTTATGGGGATAAAAGTGCAGGGTCTTTGGATCAAAAAAGACAGACCAAAACATATAAAAATAAAAGAGATGGTACCTCTTATAAATGCTCTCAATTCTCTCAACCTTTTGTGGTGTCTGGGACCTCTTTTAATGTTTACAGACAACACCACAGTCATGTGGTAGATAAACAAGCAAGAAGGTGCCGACTCTTACACTCTGGGCAGATTAGAGATCATAGCCTGGGCTACAGCTTTGGAGTACAATTTCACTCTACAGGCATCTTACATATCATTAGAGCAAACCTATGTGCCAGACAAGCTGATCAGGACCAGGAAATTGAATCTTGGGTGGCTTCCAAGAATTGATCCACTGTGGGGAACACTCCAGAGAGATTAGTTTGCCTCTGCTCCAAACAATCAGTTGACAAAGTTCTGCTCTTGGACTCCATGCAGGAAGGCCTGGAAGACAGATCTTTTTTTAATTTCTGTTGACAGGAATATCCTTGTATGCTTTTCCAGCCTTTCCACTAATACCGAGGGTCATTCTGAAGATTTAGAATGGCTCTCCAGAAATCACTGTGACTCCCTTCTGGCCCAGGCAGCAATGATTCTCCCTTCTTTTGGAAAATGCCAGTGATGATTACCCCAAGCTTTGTGAAAAACTGAATTTACTCGCACAAGACCAGGGCTGTTTGATACACCAGGACCACAAACAACTAGAAATGATTGCCTGGATGATAGAATTGTAATACCTTCTAGGCACCTTTTTCTCTAAGGATGTGTAGCAGGTATTAATGGAGATAGGAATGCCTGCTTCAAGAAAATCATGTATTAGCGAATGGAAAAGGTGTTCTAGTTGGTGCCAATAAAAAAACAATATGCATTCAGGGCTACAGTTTTTCTAGTTATAAGGTATGTATGTATGTATGTATGTATGTATGTATGCATGTATATATGTATTTATTTATTTTATTTGTCTTTGATGACAAGGAAAAATCTGACTAGGTAAAACCTATTGTTAGCGGAGGTCTGGAGAAAAAATTTCCACATTTAAGTTACACAAATGCATATTTATAATTGCAGGCCAAAACATCAATACATCAGCTTATTTTCATAATTTTTAAATATTTCTTACATGAACATAGCATTTTGACACAAAAAACAGCAGAATAATTAAAGTATATTGGCTAATTATTGAATAGAAAAATAAAATACAGTAATAGTTAAAGTATTTTTTGCGTAATGGTTGCAGGAAAGAGATAGATCAAACTGGGGTGTTTTTAAGGTTAGTAATAATTTACAGACAAGTAGTAATGTAGCTTAAAAATTGATGATAAGAGAGATATGAAAGGAGAAATTATGTAAATGATCTGGAGGATAAATGGACAGAGGAGGAACTGTAGTTAGTGGTGGGGTGTGAGAGAGGGTGGAAGAGTAAAAGTTTAGGAAATTGGTGCAGTATGATGAGGAGTGATAAAGTAAAAAAGAGTCGAGAGCAAAGTAACTGTAAGAGATGGCGAAAAGAAATCTGAGTAATGCTAGCCAGGTGAGCAGGAAGAACTGAGCCGTCGTTGGCACAGGTACTGTTTAAGCAAAGTTTTGAAACTAATTTCCTAATGTAAACTAATTTGGGTTAGTTACAATCCTATGGCCTGTTATAATTCTCAATCAAGGTTCACTTTTCAGACATTTCAGCACGTGTGCCCATGGTTCACCCTTTTTTATTGCAACTTCATGTTAAAATGTTTTTCAAAGGGGTGTTACACAAGAATTATCCTAGAGAACAGGTGTATCATCCTTAGGATCTTAAATTTGTGTTAGAAAAACTAACACTTGCTCCATTTGTACCAGCTCATCAGGCTGACTTCAGTTTCATAATGTGGAAAACAGTCTTACTAACTAAGTTAGATCTGACCTACAAGACTATACGAGTCGCAAACTCTCACGGTGGGTCACCCTTGTCTCATTTTCCACAAAGATAGGGTTGCTTTTAAAATAATCCTTCAATTATGCCTAGAGTGATATCCAAGTTTATCTTTAGCCAAGCTATCCATTTCCATGTCTTCTTTCTGGAAACTAACAATGAGTGAGAACAGATACTTCTTACATAGGATGTCCACAGACAACTCAGGTGCTATCCTGACAGAACAAAATCTTTCAGAATTTCTGATTGGTTGTTCATTTCTTGTGAATGAAATTAAAAAATATAACCAGTGTCAAATCAGACTATTTCAACATGGTTGTCCTGTGCTATTCCTTTTTGTTATACTCACCACAACAAAACAATTCCAGGCAAGGTCAAGACTCATGCTACCATGACCTTGGCTTAATCTATTTTTTTTTGGAAAGGAGTGGATGCTAGAAGTATTCTAGAAGCAGTAACTAGGTTCTATGTATGCTCTTTTAAAATCACAAAAAATGGTCTGCTTCTCCAGGCCTAGAATTGACTATGTAAGAACCATTCTCCAAGGGCTCCTGGACCCTCATATTTCCTCCTCCCAGTCAATTTAAGGTATGGTAATCTACCTATGTAGCTAAGGATACTGAAGCAGTGAACAAATGAAGAACATAGTACAATTGTGTAAGTAAATGTACCATAACAGTCAATGTTCGAATGATCACTGCTGCAGTGACCACTCCCACCTTTCATCCCCTTTATTTCTGTATGCTTTTATGCCAGGATGTGGACCTTGTTATTGATATATTCCTAGCTTTCTCATCTCAGGACTTTAGTGTTCCTCTTTATTTTGGCATGAAAGCTTTAATGGGCTTTGTGCCCAAACCTGACTTTTAGTCAGATCAGAGACCGCAGGATATTCTAATTCTGAGCTGCATTTGTACTTCTGGTTTCTCTCACATATTTGCACAGTCTGTCTCTGTATGACTTCAACATTATCAGTATAAATGTTCTGACTTCCTGCTATGGCAGTGTTACATTCTGGACACAATAGGACATTCTGCATCTCATCGTCATTATCGTCATCATCATCATCCTACCCCTTTTTCTATACTGTACACGTGGTTGGGTTGTCATGTCATGTGTTGCCACCAGTTTCAATGTAATGTTATTGTCTTGCCTTCTTTGACAACCATGCCTAAGTGTTGCAGGTCTTCTTTCATGCAATCCACACATCTCTTTGTTGAAGGTCTTCCTTTCCTCTTACCTTCTTCCTGTCTCTCTCAAATATTCTTCACCAAATCATCTTCTGCTTTCACTGTAATCTGTTTTCATTGACCATCCCTGCAATTGGTGCTACTTTGACTTCTGCTCTGATGTCATCCTGTCTTTGTCAGTCTCAAAGTGTGCATCGTACCACTCATCTCAGGCACTTCATCTCCATCACCTCCCACTTCCTCAACTGCTCTGCCTTCACTGCTCAGGTTTCTGTACTATATAGAAGTACTGGTTTCACCACTGTTTTGTAAACCTTACTTTTTAGCTTCTTTGTCATTCTTTTGCCACACAGTACTCCTAACACTCTGTGCCATTTGTCTTTATTACCCTTGATTCTACCTTTAATCTCCTTATTCAGACTTCTCTTCCCGTCAGACACCCCTTACAGATAATTGACATTTTACCTGTTCCACTATTTTTCCTTCTATCTCAATGTTCATTTCTTTCTGATTCCCCATTTTGCTGCCATTGCAACTGTCTTTGCTTTGTCTTTCCTGGTCTTGTTTGTACTTGCTTTCATCCCACGTGCCTTCAGTTTTGCACTCCATTCCTTCATCATTTGCCAAATGTCTTTTTCAGAGTCTGCTTGCAAAATGCCACATTGTCTGCATATAGCAACTTTGTTCATCTGTCCCCACTGACCTGTTTGCTAATGCAATCCATCAGCAGCATGAGCAACAGTGGGCTCAGAGCAGAACCTTGATATACCCCACTCCCACTAGGAACCCTGTTCTTACTTGTATTATTGGGTTCTTATATATATTCTGTACTAATTCTACAAATGTTTCTGGGACTTTGAATCATTGAAGGATTGCTCACTTCACTTTTCTTAGGACCTTATCATTTGCTTTTTCCAAGTCTACGAATGCCTATTTGGACTCTTTCCTCAAATCTAGCTTTTGTCCACTATCTATATCTATGTAAGCATTGGATCAGTCATGCTGCATAATCATCTGAACTGCTCATTTCATATCTTACTTTCTACAACTTTGTTAATAAACACCTTCTCCAGAACTTTATGCAGTATGGCAGGAATAGTATACCTATATACTGCCCACAGATGTGAATGCCCGTTTTGTTTTTGAACATCTGCATTCCAATGCTTATTCTTCAGTCATCTGGGATACACTCTATCCACACTGTTATGCATACCCTTAGGAGCCACTTCTCCCATAATTCACCAGATATTAGCTGTGACCTCATATCAGCCTGCTGCTTTCCCTGACTTTATTTACTTTAAGGCCTTTCTTAATTCTTTCAGGGTAGGCACTTCTTCCTCTTTTGTCTTAGGCGGTGTATGGGGCAGTACAGGTTCTGTGCGGGGGGGGGGGGGTTCATTTAGAAGTCCTGTGAATAATTGAGTGAGCTGTTTCTGGCATCCCTTTTGAATGGTGTCTGATAACAATCTCCTTTATATTTCTGTTTTTACCTTGCAACCTAATGGAGTTTCTTTGTGCCATTTGCTCATTTTTCAGAAAATGGTACAGCACATGAGATTCATTGTTCTTTGCATCTGAACTGCATGAATTCTTTTCACCATGCCAGTTGTTACAGAAATATTGCTTCCCAGAAAGCTTACTTGTTTTATTGATTTTGCAAGAATACTATCTGGAACAACTTGTGTTTGATGCATTATTATACATGAGTTAGTCTGACTTCACTTAAAGACTTGAATTTATCTCCAAATTTGGATCCATAAAGGTAAATTCTGATACTATGTTGTACTTACAACCAGGATGCAGTTTAAATGTAACTGGCATATTGTTAATTCTTAAATTCTCTAACCAGCTTTATATTTGCTATCACTAGCAGTATTTGTTTCAGAATGAGCACTCTGTGCACAGTATACACTGCATTAAATGAATGCAGCTCAATAGGGCTCCATCACTCAATTTCCTTACTTACAAATTCTGTTAAAAGGACTATTGCTCCTACAAAGCTTAGTCTTTATTAAATGCTTTACGATGTATTGTATTGTTGCTGTAATTACAGAACTTACAATGAGTGTGTTCCTTTCTGTCTACTCATTTGTTACCGGCACCACCTTGACTGCCATGCAGTTATCTAAAATTGTTGGTATTAGTTTTAGTAATTTTAACAATTGCAGGGTTTTTTTTACAGACTTCCTACTTACAGCTCTTATTTTGCACAACAACAATTCCTTAGTCATGCTTTAAGCTACATTTTGGAAAATTCACTTGTTTTATAGTTATCAGTAGCCTTTTCTTATGTCAGATCTGCTTTTCATGCTACTCTGGTGTTCACATGATCATTTTGATTCTGCCCACAGCACTGTCTCTAACCAATGATACAGGGAGATTTCTAGACTTAGTCTTGTATTTTATGTTCAGGATTCAATCACCTGAACATCTGATGACTACTAAACCCTTACATTTCAAGTGGAAAACACATGCCTTACATAAAATATATTCTTTAGATCACAATATGCTTGAAAATTAGTTTAAGAAAGACATTCTCTATCTGTCATGTCTTATCTAATGGTTAAAGTGTTAAATACCTTGATGACTTCTTCACCTACATGAGGGAAAACTGCACACTGTGTTTTTACAGCTAACTACAATCCTTTTGCTCTGAGATACAGCTCAAAACACTGAATCCACAATTTCTTGTTTACAGAGAGATCCTTGTAACTTCAGAGATGTTGGGAATTTCCGTAAAGTTTAAAGAATCAAATTTCCACTGTATCAGCATAAGCCTGTAATATGTAAATAGGCCTCAGTGAACTTAAAATAGCTTGTCTCATAACCATACCTCTCAACCTGGAAACATCAAAAATCTGGACAAGGCCTGTGAAAAATAGGTACAAATATGTATGCTGATTAACAGCTAATTTGCATACATAATTGCATAACCCCACCCATGCCAATGGAATTGTGGGATACCAACTTTCAAATGCAAACTGAAGAATAGACAACCAAAATATGGCATCGTACCAGAGTCCACTGCAGCCATTGCAATTTCTCATTACCTGGTGATTTCTCCCCATTTACCATAAACCCTAATGTGTGCATACTGCTTTACTTCTACAATTATTATTTGGATTTTATTTTTACATTTTGCAGCACAACAATGCACAAAATACTAACAGATATCTGCTAAACAAAGCAATACTGTCTCACAATAAAAATAGACTTGGCATTAAAATTTCTCTGCCCTTGAAACTCACATTTATTAAAATAGCATTGAAACCCACACACCACAGCCAAAGAAAATGCATCTGGCCAGTGGTGGATAAAGGTTACCTTTGGGCTGTTTTCAAATCATTGGCCCCTTGCACACAAAACAAGAAATATACATGTGTTCTATTCTTTGATACACCTTCCTGACTTTATTAAGTTATATTCCTTGTATAATACAGCACACTTGTTAGACAGAGTGCATTTTAAATTTATTGTTAGAACATTTTTCCAGTAGGCTGTACTGTAGGCAATGAAACAAAATGCATGAACCAAACTGCCCAATTCAGAACATGTCCACCATAAATGTCTACTTCCACACCTGCACTATAAATAGAATGACAGTAGTGTAAGCCATTGGCATCTTGCACAGCTTCTCACACTTATTTTCAACTTCAGTTTTTTTTGGGTGGGGGGGGCAAAAGGTCAAAAACCAGGGACACATTTTAAACATTGCTTGTATAATTTTGGAAAGTTGCTAGAATAAACTGTGCTACCACCATGCATGTCACTGGCAGGTCTTGAACCCAGGACCCTATGTACTACAGTCAGAGCAACATACCGCTATGCCAAATCAGCAGTTTCCTGAAAAAAGGAAGACTGAAATGTAATGGCTATGATTTAGTGAATTCGGTACTCACTTCTCACCATAGCTCTCAGCCTTTTAGCACAAAAAACCTGGACAAACAATGCCAGTAATGGGGGAATACAAATTCAGTTCTCACTTCTCACTTCCCACTATAGCTCTCAACTCTTAGAACAACAAACCTGGACAAAGCTCACAAGTGGTGGCTAGGGACTTATCAGGGACACATTTTAAACATTGCTTGTATAATTTTGGAAAGTTGCTATAATAAAATGTTGTGTTACTACCATGCATTTCACTGGCAAGTCTTGAACCCAAGACCCTATGCACTACAGTCAGAGCAACATACCACTATGTCAAATAAGCAGTCCCCTAAAAAATGGCTATCATGTAGTAAATTCAGTTTTCACTTCTCACCATAGCTCTCAACCTCTTAGCACAAAAAACCTGGACAAAGCCAATAATGGGGGAATACAAATTCAGTTCTCACTTCTCACTCACCATAGCTTTCAACTCTTAGAACAAAAAATGTAGACAAAGCTCAGAAATGGTGGTGGCTAGGGACTTTAGGCTCTTTTTACCCTGAGCCTGAACACTTCTAGCTACCAGGTGTATTACATGGGGGCATTTTCACACACACATATTTACTTGAGTCCCCAACAATAATCCACTTTGCCTGAGTGCCAGTCCGGTAATGAAATCCAAATCCATGCTGCTGCTAATAAAATAAATCCAGATTGCTAACATTTCCTGGCCCGCTCTTGATAAATACATCCACAACAAGCTGCTAAGTAATCCAAACGAGTGCTGCCCACTTGCATTTGCAGCCAGAAGGTAATCCAAACAAGTGCTGCTGTTCCCACTCACATTTACAGCTGGAAATGATGATGTGAGCTGAAGGAGTTTAATTCAGACTAGCTGATAGCCCTGATGGAGCTGATGTCATCATGCACATGATGACATCAGCTCAGACAGTGCAAAATAATTAAAGAAATCAAAAGAAAAAAATCAGAAATGAAGGGGTGCCAAATCATGGCACCTAAAAACAAGTAATTCAGTATGGTTGAGAGGTATGATCATAATAGACTTTAGCAGTAGCAACAGGATACTGTACATCACTCAAAGACATGTTAGCTTCATGACATCCCAAAATACATATCTACAACAATCTCTGATATCTCTATATGTCATTTAGTACTAAAATATTGAGAATCAGAAAAATAGCTACCACCAAATGCAAGTCTCCAGGCCCAAGACACAAATATAGTCCAAATGTAAACAAACCAAAAAAGGATGAGGAGCAGGCTTATACTTCTAGAGTATAAAATGATGCTTAAATGAAACATTGACATTGTTACACCTGATGAAGTGGGGTATACACCTTTGAAGGCACTAGTGTTTGGATGTCGTCTGTTCTGGAATAAACTACTTTGAAACTGGAATCTGCAGCCTGCTCCTGGTCCTTCTTTGGTTTGTTTACATTAGTAGTAAAATATGCTTGATTTCATTTGTGGATTCTGACAGAATCTGTAAAATGTCTAATAAAAATGAATAAAGGTGAAGGGCAATCATGGCCACATCACTACAGCTAACAATGGGTGAGGGAAATGTGTGGGGGGAAGAGGTAATGCACATACCCAAGGAAATAGTGAGATAGAAAAGTAGAGTTGTGATATGGGTGAAGAAGAGGAACACACAAGAGGTATGCTGGAATAGGAAAATCTGAAGGACAGTCAGAGGGGCATGGGCATTTTTTTTGAAAGAATAGGAACCGTTTTTTGCTGAAGAATAGAAGGAAAGCTAAAGATGGGGAAAGAGGAGGAGAAGGCTAATCCAGCAGGTATACCCACAGAACAAATATCAAAAGACATGCTAGACAAATATCAGAAATAAATATTAAGAAAAGATAAGTTACACACATAGCACAGTCTACAACATGAGCAAAGAAATGTTGACAAATGGTGGGACTGCTTACCAGCCATGGTGAAATGCATATATACCAAGTCACTATTATGGTATGACATGTCGCAAACTGTGTGGCATTCATACCTGGATGTGTATGGATGGTAGATGTTGTTGTAAGGATCACAGTATGCATTGATTATTGATTCCAATACCCTAGTGGTCTGTCAGCAGTGCAAGTATACGTCAAGAAACAGCACAGATGCAGCCCATGACCTACTGGAAAATGGTAGCAAAGGACAGAACTGAACCTCCAACCATGCATGTGAAAGGCAAATAACCAAACACATTGCCAAACAGCAGTCTTGGAGTAAAGCTACAAACTGGCTGCTACCTACACAAGTAGGTGAACACAACTCAAACAGACATGTAATGGAATTCACATGTCACAGACATATGCCATGTTAAAGGCAGCATGCAGGTGTGGACTTGTATGTAAAACCTTCATTGATCTAAAAAGAAAATATTGGAAAGCAATTGCAATACACATACACACACCAATGACATGTAACAATATACAGTCACAAATCTATGATTAATGCTATATAACAATTATCAGGTTGTGCACATGAATTTTGACAATTTACACTGGTTAATATGTAACAGACAAGTATAGCAAGAACAAGGATGTATTGCGAGCAGTAGCCAATGATTTATGCAAATGTCCTGTATCTGTATCATGGCCATAGAGTTGGCACAATTTGACCTTTTAAAAAAACAACTGCATGAAAATGGATGGGAATTCCAAAAAATAGTGAATATATATACCATGCATATGTGCAAGATATATAACATACCTGCAAAGGTGGAAGGGAGGTGGACAACATGGGCCCGAATCAAGAAGGACATGGCAGCAAAGCTACACAGGCAAACAGTAAAGCAGGACAACAACATATAAGGGGTGCATTTTACATGCATGTGTACACCACACAGGGTGGCATTGAAGGCAAACCAAACTACACTGAAGTGAATTGTCAATATATGTCACATGGGCAGACCGCATTGTTGCCGTCAAGAAAAATGGCCATGAATAAATCACACACTCACAGTATTGTGCAAACATATAACAGCAACAGGCATAGCTAAACAAGGTAAGAATCGGTATCACATACACATATATATTATCATGTTAATGTAAAACAATATGTGGAATAAACACCTGTAGTTATACAGATATACACAGCAAGAGGTTCTCCTGT
Source organism: Protopterus annectens (assembly GCF_019279795.1). Lineage (NCBI taxonomy): Eukaryota > Metazoa > Chordata > Ceratodontiformes > Protopteridae > Protopterus > Protopterus annectens. Next base: position 179,129,827 of record NC_056725.1, on the reverse strand, counting down.
TCGATTCTCGGATGGAGTGCCTTCTGTGTCGAGTCTGCATGACCTCCCCGTGGTCGAGTGGCCTCAGAAAGACATGCATGAATGGGCGTGCCTTTTCTGAAGGTTGGGCATTGAGCTGGCAACTTGGCACCATTAAAAAAAACAAATCTACTGCCAATCATTAGTGGACCGAAGTTCCACTGTGGCAACCCCGAACCAGGAAAAGCTGACAAGACAAACAAACAAGTTATACAGATATAACTAACCATGGGTATGTCTGAGCAAATGACAGTCCTGTGAACAATATTACAGCATGTTAACATGAATTCAGTAACAGCTGACATTTCCAGGGTACAACGGGGTTTCTCTATTGATCAGAAAATATGCAGAAACATGTACATAAATCAGTGAATATGCACACCATTTAATGAAATGTGCACATTTTTGTGAATAAGGAATGGATGCAGAAATGCCACATAGCCCAAAGAAGGCATACTGTAATGCTAATGAATAAATTACCATTACCACAGTGTATACATGAGCAATACATTGGCAGTCAATGCATTCAGTAAAGTAACACCTCCCATATGTAGCAGCCATATTTATATGATACAGTGTGGCATCATCATTGCCAGTACATGCCACACACAATGTCAGTATGCCAGTGTGACAGCATGACAAATGTCATCCAAAACACAGGGTCAAGGAAATATTCTTTTGTTGAACAGACTTTACACAGAAGCCCAAAATCATACCCATCGCACTGTGGTATATGTGGAGTATGGGCTGTCAATCCCACACATGTATACAATGATACTATTGTAGCAGTAGCAGCATGTTAACAGCTGAAACTCATGGACAGCTGAATGTTTTATGAAAGTCTAATGTGATAAAGTTTGTCATACACCATTGCAACATAATGCTAAATGTCACGCAACATATGTAGTATATGTTGGACTGTGTATCACATAAGCATGGCAGCAAAATGCTATGCATTCACAAGTGTACATATACAGTTTAATCACTGATATGGCAAACACATCGTTGGCAGCATTCCACAAGTGGATCATACTGACAATACTTAGAGTGCTAAAGGCCTCCCCTGATGGGGGGTGAACATCACAAATTATCTCCCAGGCTGTTTCCCTAAGTGAGTCCTGCATAGCCCATGCCATATCTTTGAAAAAATTCCCCATCATGTCCCTCATCTATGTCTGAAAAACATCAGTCATGACTTCTCAGATCTATTCATGGTAATCATCTTTTTGTGGTGCTGGGTATCATCTCCTCCAGGTTGCAGCAGGAATGTTGGCACATGCAGGTCCAGCTTCCTTGTCATTATCATTGTCTCTGTCATGGTCATCATCATCATCATCATCATCAGAGGACTTGGGCAGTGGTTTGTCATGCACGTTTCTATGACATTTTATGGGTGAGCATCCAAGGGTCCCATGCTCTCTCAAGGTGAATCATAAGAGAATAAAGAAAGTACATATGCATACTTGCTACTAGATGACTATATAACATACCCACTGTGACACAATGCACAGGCAGAAAACAGTCAGTATGAAACCTTAGAATAAGGTATGACCATAGTAAAGTGTACCACAATATGCAATGCAGGTCACTAAACAAAACCATAACAATGAAAACCACATGTCTAATAGGCCACACATTCCTGCAAAAATCATAGCTAACATTAAACAGAAACTGATGTGCACATCTAAAATGTAAATACTAAGTAATATCCGGTCGACATGTGGTGTCTGCTTATGAGACTAAAGATATATCAGCATACATTGCAGGTGTCATAAAAAACACATTCTCAAATGAAATTACCTAAAATGATTATGCAGAAGAAGTGTAATAAACATATTTTCTGCTGGTGAATGGCATCTCATGCACACAACATATCCCCTGTGTCCTATTATCTATACTTATGAATGTTTTCAATATGGGACCATGTCAGGACCACTGTGTGAGCAGCTTACTCCAGGTCTGACCTAACATCAAATTTTTGGAATGCAGCACAACACACTAGAAATAATCTACAATCATAAATACAGTGACAACCTGTGACATATGAAAATACAGTTGATGTGCTACAAAGTCTGTCTACAAATGTGTCAGTACCCTGCATACATTTATTAGCAATCAGTATCAATGGGCCTGCAAAATGCAAACAGAATGATGCTGATCACTGATTATGTAACAGGCAGTAGGACATGCTGAACAGGAATGCCTATGTCAAAACTATCCCTCAACACAGGATGCAAGCGTGTTGTAACCAAACCACCAAAGATGTTGTAGGCAGATGTGATACCCATGTTGAACTGTGTGTGAACACTGACACAGAAGACACCCATTCAGTGAATTTGCAAGCAATGCACAACAGATGGGTCACTGAAAACTATATTAATACATGCAGCTATACAAACACTTCATTATAAACAGCAGGCAAAGGACTATTAACTTCTGTGTTAAACATCCCAATCAAAAGCACTGTAACCGAGGTACATAAATAACTGTCACCTAAGTTGCGACAAACAATTCAATACATTATCTTCCACAAACATGGCTTGCTGCTAACATATATGTAAACATATTCTTAGGTAATTCAGACTTGCAATCCAAGGGATTATCTGACTATCACAATTACCTCACAGATGCATGATAGGTATTCCTACATTACAAGTAGTATGCATGGTAATGCAAAAAACAAATTCCTGTAACAATTATCAGATCTATTTTATTTACAAAATCTGACAAAATAATCAACATACCTGCTGCTCCAACCTGTGCATCCACTTGATGTACATGGCCTGATTCCTAGCACGCTCTTCATCAACTGCAAAAAGTAAAAAAGCAACCCATTACATCTGAGTGACGCTTCCAGGTGCATCTGCAGTTACCGCCTACTGCTCCTCTAGGCATCAAATATTACTTGTTCATACTTGCATTAATAATTCCAAAACCATGCTACTTACAAGGTATCAGAATATTTTATTTTGAAGCATACATGATGGCAAACACAATTGTATTGATATTTGACCTCTGTCAATGAGTATTTGTTAGAATTGTAAGGTGATAACTTAATTTTTAAAAGCTCAGGCTACACCCACTAGTAGTTAAAAGTATACACTCAAAAGAGCTGTACTGGAGGGAATGAGTTAATGATATATGTATAAAATAACATTGCTATATGTTTCACAGCTTATGTTCTGTAACATTTAAATTGAATAACATTACAGAATCTCCATACACAGTTTTGAATGGTTCACATGTATTCCTTTACAGACTGGAAGAGAATTTATACAGATTGGAGGACATGAGATTTAAACCTACAGCTCTTTGCTATGGTTACACTCTAACCCTGACACTAACTGCCTAGCTAATCCATCTTGCCTTAGGTTTCATGGAGGGAATGCAGTTAAAAATCAGTGGTATGAATGTGCAGGGATAGGGAAGTAATAGGGATCACAGCTGTGTAGGGATGGGGTAGTAATAGGGATCACAGCTGTGCAGGGATGGGGTAGTAATAGGGATCACAGCTGTGCAGGGATGGGGTAGTAACAAGGATAATGGCTTACATTTTACAAGTAGTGCAACATACTGTGCATTTATGAAAATAAAATTGCAGTCATGAATGCAATGTCAGCACAGTGGTCACAGCACAAAAACACAACTGTAAACTTTCATACCTCAGACAGTGGAGCACTGTCATGTAAAACACAACTGCTATTAACAGACAACTACAAATTATTGTGCATTACATACACAGAAATGTAATTTGTGTGGGAGGACATATATATATATATATATATATATATATATATATATATACACATATTTTGTCAGATTACAAATTATACTTCAAAATTATCCCTGATATCAAGGGATGTCCCTGTTCTACAGTTAAAATGTATATCTGACCATCTCACTCCTCCGAATATAAATATGAGAAGGGTTCAATGTGAATTAATAAACAATGTGCCATTGTTATCATATTCCAATTCATTTTGCAGAACTATCCCAATATGCTCAAAGCTTTACACGTAAAACTGTAGTAAAACAGCTGCTGTTGGTGGAACATTACAATTAAGGAGATATTCATAGCAATATGATATGATATGTTTAGACAATCGAACATGCACTCATATTGTGTTAAACAAAAAGGATTTTAATAATACTGTGCACTTGTAAAGCAGAATGGACTAAAGAATATCTGTATTAGTTACTATTCACACATACACATTAGATTGGGCAATGCTCTCAAAGTATTATGGGTAACTGCATAGTCATCAGTGACCTAGGTACTATAGGCATCAGTGATACACAACCATACAGGATGTGTGAAATTATGTACTTATATGATGGAAAACAGAAACATGTCACTCAAATGTTTATTAATCTGTACATGATAAACAATATTAAACAAACAAACCTCATATGAATTGAACACATAATTACAGGAAGAATGGTCACCTTGCTTTCTCAATTATCCAGATCAGCTCATTATCAGAACAACTACTTAATGGGTTTAAGAGGCCATAAATAAATATGTCATATGGAACACAACTATATATCTGATCTCCTTAGGAATGTACAGGTATATATAGGATTGTGGCACTTACTGTAGGCATCTACCAGCTATCTCTGCACTTCAGAGACCATCTGATGAAGATCATCAGCACCCTTATGATGCAGGTCTTCATAGTGGTGGAAAACCTGCACTCCAGTCTTGTAGATTCCCATACAAAATCTATGATCCCTTGCAGTCCTGGTCCATATATCGATCACTGAGAAGTTCTGTGGTATGGTTCTAATCCAATGCTCCACTCCAGCGTAGACAGTCAGCATCTGAATAACCTCCTCTTTCTTCCAATTCTGTGCCCAGGCATGTTGAAATCTCCTGGAAGTAGCCATATCAGTGATACTGCAGATAAGTTGGATAGGTCACAATTCTATAAATTGCTCACTGAGATCCCACTCAGCTTACAGGTAGCAATAGTCTGATATGTAAATTTATTAAAATCACAATTTAAAAGTGGTCCTTATGGCATGGTATCAGATTATTGAAAGATAATGGGTATGTGCTACATATGGTCCTGTTTAATGATACTTATTGGGTAAAGAACAAGAAGTCGAGGTAATGCAGATGGCCGTTCTCCAGATCAATAATTTATTGAAAACAACGCAGTAAAATGTTAGTGAATACTGTGAAATCAACAGAAGAAACTGTTGCAAAAAAGAGCAAAATCCCATGATTGGAGGAACTCAGTAAGAAGCTGAGATCCCTCATAAAATCCTCCAAAGCTAGTTACGAAAACAAAATTGCCACTGATTCTAAAGACAACCACAAAGCATTCTATAGCTATGTCAAGAATCTCAATGGCAACACTCAGATCTGCTCTGAGTTACAGCACAATGGCACTAAATATACAGAACCAACTGATATTGCCAACATCCTGGCAAATAGGTTCAGTGCTAACTTTACCCCTCTCTCATCCCCTAAAGGGCCCATCTCTATACCGGAAGAATGCAAAGTACCTGTAATCACGGCTGCACAGGTAAAAAACACACTCTCCAAAGCCAAGAACACAGCATCCATGGGACCTGACAACATCCCAGGCTGCGTTCTACATGAACTACAGAATGAACTGGCACCCCACCTAAGTACCATGTTCAATCATAGCCTCATCTCAGGCTTTGTGCCCACTGAATGGTGCACAGCAACAGTTATCCCTCTCCACAAAGGGGGAGCCACCACAGACCCTGGGAACTATCATCTCATTAGCCTGATGAGCCTGGTCTGCAAGGCTATGGAGCGTATCATCGTGGAATATATAAACAATGACATTGGTAATCTCCAAACTCTGGACCCTACCCAGTTCGGGTTTGTAAAAGGCAGATCAAGTCTCCTAAACCTGATAGACTTCTTTGAAGTAGTCACCAAAGCTGTAGATGAGGGTAAGGTGGTACACACAGCCTATCTAGATCTCATCAAGGCTTTCAACACCATCCCCCACTCTGGAATTATAGACAAACTCACTAAACTAGGTATAAATCCCTATGTCACAAGATGGGTTGCCAACTGGCTCACTGATCGAACCCACACTGTGAATGTAGCAGACTCTAAATCCAACTTCAGACCAGTGACAAGTGGAGTACCACAGGGTTCAGTCCTAGGTCCTCTTCTGTTTGGTATCTACTTCTCTGAAGTACAGGCTAACACAGAAGGTTTTTGCCGAACAAAGTTCGCAGATGACTGCAAACTAGGAGCCATAACAAAATTTCCTAACGATGGACATACTACAAAAGGGCCTCACTGAGACAGATGCCTGGTGTCAAAGCCATGGCCTCAAGTTCAATGCCAAAAAGTGCATTGTCATCACTTTTGGTAAAAACTCTGTACCCATGAACTACCACATAGGCGGTAGTCTACTTAACACCGAAAGTGTGATAAGAGACCTTGGGACACAGGTGGATAGTAGTCTCTCCTTTGATAATCACATCGCCACAGTAGTCAGGAAATCCTTCTATGTGGCACACCCTATCACAAAAGGTTTCTCATCCAGCAAAAAAGAGGTCATTGTTCCCCTCTACTCATCACTCATTAGACCCATTATAGAGTACAATGCCCATTTTGGTATGTACCTCACAAGACATCTACAACAACTGGAAAGGCCACAGAAATACCTCACAAAGAGGATTACCGGCCTCAAACAGATGCCCTACGCAGACCGTCTCAAAAAACTCCAACTTTACTCTGTTACATATCGCCTACTCAGAGGTGATTTCTGCCTAACATACAAAGCTATGTCAAACCCAGAGCTGTTGGACATGCTCCACGTAAAGAAATCCCAATCCCTCCATGCTACATGCTCTAGGGATCTAATCCTTGTCACCACAATAAACAGGACATGCTGGACAGATAGATTCCTATCCCAGAGACTTCCTATACTCTGGAACAAGCTACCCATCTATGTTAAGCAAAATTCTTCATTAGCACTCTTCAAGAAAAATCTTGATGATTGGATGGGAAATAGGAAATACACCCTGGGGATCACTTCTGTGTCTCTGCTGGACAGTGGCACAGGAAAATAACTTTCTTGGGTGGCGTAAGCTGTGGTACCTTGCTGGCTAGGCTTACATAGGTTTATGAATCTATGAACCTATATGTCAGTAATGATTTCTAACATGAGATATAAGCATGTTTTCCTGAACTGTGTCATCTGCCTCTTCTTTCCTTTAGCACTTCTACTGCCTTCATCCTCCATTAGCCCATCCACCAATCTCAGTGAAGGATCTGATGTGTCTTGGTATGGTAGCATGGCCACTGGCAAACAGGACATAGATTTGGTGATACAGTCCATCCCAAATGGTGACAGTCATGTGGAGGAGGCTGTAGCCTCAGATGTGAAGGAAATCCTGTCCAGCCATTCTGACAATGAGGGGGCATTAGATGGTGGATAGGATGAGGAATGTGGACCATAGTCCAATGTTGAGTCTGCTGGTGATAATGGTACTTCCACGCAACACAGCTGTATTGCCCAGTGCAGTAGATGTAGGCATGTAGATGGTGTGCATGGGAATGTGTCAGAAGGTGTCCACCTAATCCTACAGGCAAATGAACATTCCCAGCAATATCATGTATCTGACATTCATGTACTTGCCCATGCCATGGATCATGTTACACACCAGTTGAGTGTGCTGCATGAAGAACAGCAGTGCATATACTGTGAGGTCATGGCAGCACTGGCTGCACAGAATGAAAGGCTGTATCTGTGCCACGGTCCACTGAATTCTTGGTTATGGCAGTACTACAATCGTGCTGTAGTGCAAGTAGGATCCTGCATGCCCTGACTGTGCTTAACCCAGTCCCACACTGGAAAGGAAGGTCCCCTCTCAACAGACCAACCCTTGCCAATCAGGCATTAATGTCTACTTTAGCTTTAAATGCTGAATTGTATTTAGGTGTTTGGACATCACGTGATAACTCTTAATATTTTTAAGTGGGATATTTGCAAGTTGGTTTCTGATGAAGTCTTGCAAATAGTAAGACAAAAGTGCTTATCTGTCATATTTATTAAAGGATTTTACAGTTTGAGCAGTACATGTCAGTGTTCTTTTAGTATTTTTGTATTTTTGGTTATGTTTGTGGTCGCTTTTCCTGTGCTTTAGGATCAATTTCTATGCTGCAATGAGCACACATATCTGAAAGCTGGTCAGTCCATTGTGGGCCCAGCAGTCATGACCAGATTGTCAACTCACACTCATGCTCCTTTCCACAGTGTGTTTCCACATGCTGGTGTCACCCCATCAGTGTCCTCTATGGAGCAAACTGGGCCAAGAGTTTTTGTACATGGTAGGGGCAGCCAGGACCACAGTGTGAGCTGTCAATGGAGGCTCCCTAGACTGTGTTACAGTAAAATTGATGGTTGAGCTACTAAGTCCTGTAGTATCAGTCTCACCCTGTAGTGATGATGATTGCTGTGCAGACTACTGACAATGGCATCTGTCTGTGGTTGCTGTAACGTCTGATGCCATGGGAGTCTGACATTTTTACTAACCATAGGTAACTCTATTTAGTACGTTAAACTTTATCCCTAGTTTACATTGATAGATTTTGCATTTAATATTGATAACAGTTCTACATTATATCTTAAATTGGTTTACTGTTTGTATCTTTTGATAGTGGACAGATAGAAATGGATTTCACATACCTATATCAGCTGTGGCCTGAGCTGATGATCCCTGTTGTGACAGATTTGTATATGTTCATACTGTTATATGTTAGAATTATGTTATGTCTGATGCTCAGTGTGTACATTTACTGGGTAATTGCCATTAGATACAATCTGTGCTGCTGTGGTGAGGCCACACCTAAACATCAGTGTTTATTCTGTGTACTCATGTATGTGTGTGTGTGGCTTGTCATGACTAAAAAGTGTGTGTCATATGCTGCACTTTTGGTTGCACCCTCCATCACCCACGCTTCTTTTTTTCTGCCCCCTGTGTCCTCTTGCTCCTCCTCTGCTAACTGTGGGATATCATCTTCGGATATCTGGGTCTCTTGGAATAGTTCTCCCACACCTGCAGCTATAAGACTGACGTGTTGCTATTAGCATATTTTATAGCATGGCATACACAGTAATCATCTGTAATGACTTCTCTGGTGTGTATTGCAGTGCACTCCCAGATGTGTCCAGACATCTGAACCTGGTCTTTCAGTACACTAAAGACACTCTCTATGGTATGTTATTGTATACACTCTGTTGTAGGCCTCCTCTGCAGGTTTGGATGTTTCTCTGTACAGGGTCATTAGCCGTAGATCGAGTGGATAAATACAGTCACCTGTTGTGGGGAGTGGAAACATATGTTGTCATCATGCATAATGTTGATAGGGATGTCTTTGGCTTACATCCTAGCCATGTCCCTGTACTTAACCAATACTAGTGCCTCAGGTAGTTCATCTTTCTGGAATGCAGCCACCAGTCCACTTGGACACTTCCGAGATGTGTTGCCATGATATTTAGTATGGTGTCATCTGTTTCACAAATCACCTGGCAGTTCAGGGATGTTCACACCTTCTTTTGATGCATTATTCTCCTTCTGGGTGCATGGGGTCTTAATAGGGATGTATGTGCAGTATATCTCACATAGTTCATGGGGGAAGTTTACGAGGTTATAGAAATGGTGTATGACAGTTTGCCACTCCCTCGGGGTAGCTGAAAAGTATGTGTTCATCTACCTTGGTGTATATTTCTGCCAGGAATTGTGTGAGGATTCGACTAGCAGTTGTCTATGACTTTCCTACAGCATCTCCCATATGTCATTGGAATGTTCCATATGTCAGTACACCTAGGCTCAGACACACTTTTGTTTCAATGGGGTACTCTTGCTATGTGTACAAAGATATGTGATGGGCACACATGTGGCTCTCTGTATAGCTGGCTGACTTGTAGGAAGCACAGTCCGATCCTCCGCCATAGCTTGCAGTACAGAAGCATGTTGCAGTTCATTCACTGCAGATAGCATTTTTTTCTGGTATTATTATGTATTCTCTAGGATTCTGCAGGATTCCATGGGAAGAGCTTCCTTTTCTTCATTCCAGTATGGCATTCACCAAGGATTTTGGAAACAGAGTCATCTTAGCAGTTTGTTGCATTAAGTTGCATTGGGTGTGTATGATATGTTTTGGAATCCTATAGTTGTGTGCAGAATCTGTAATTATCCTATGCTGAATAATTAAGTGCTCAGACTGCTTGCAGCATACTTTCTGAAATTGCATCCTCAGCTGGTGCACTGCAGTCTTCCTTCAGCATTGAATCACAGGAAATACAAATCAATTGAGTCACTAGACCCCCTTTAAGACTTGCCTGTACCCACACACATGCTATACCCTCCTTCTCAAGAAGAGCAAAGTAGGTCAGTCGAAAAGTAAATTTACATGTTCCCATCCAATCATCCTGCTTTAATTTGAAAGATGCTATGATGTGATGTCACTTTGTTTTACTTGCAGCCAAAGTCTATTCTAGAAGTTGGGTATGTACAGAATAATAAATATATCACTCCAGCTCATTTTATTCATGCGCTGGTTGAGATTTAAATCCCTAGTTCTGGTATTAGTGGTGCTATCTGATGTAGGAAGATACAATACAGATCAAGGAGGATGGACTTCATAATGGCCCAGATTGAAAAACATAGACGATGCAGAAAGAGACAAGAAGGAAATGAGTAAACGGATAGTACTATAGGCCTTTCCTGGTAAGTGAGGGACATTCAGATATCATGTTATAGGCTAGGATCAGCTGGGACCTTTTTAGTTGCCCAGTACTTCTAAAAGTGTACATCCTGAAGGAGGCATAAAATGATCTAATTAGGGCTCCTTACAGAGGACTGATAACTTCTTTTGAGCAAGTAAAGTTTGTAGTATATTTGTCTGTTAGTATATTTGCTATATATATTGAGTCTCACTGGGTGGTACCATTAAGGAGCTACAGTACAAGGGTGCCAGAACCATACAGCAAGGGGGAGGGAGTTGACCTGCAAAGCCAAGTGGTACAGTGGTTAAGGTGTATGCCTTTCAATTGCAAGGTGCAAGGTTTGAGTCTCACCATGGGAAAGAGCTTTACAGATTGAAAGTATATATTTGGGATGGGAGGGTGTCCTAATGGTTAAGGTGTTTGCCTTACAAACACAAGGTGCAGGGTTTGAGTCTCACAAGGGATAATTTGCTAGGCTCACAATGGTAGTTAGCTTAGTACTAACCTATGAGTGCTCACCCCCCACTCTTACAGATGCAACTTAATCAACATGGATTTCTCTTTCTTTAAGGACATAGTTAAAGTAGGACCAATGGAAAGCGTGCAGAGTTTAATCTTAGCTGTTCTGTAAGTGTGTGATCAAATTATGCTGACCTCCCCCGAGTGTGCTGGAGTTATGCTGACCTCCCCTGAGTGCTGATCATTGCTGCCAAGTTTCCTTACAGTATGGTAAGGAGAGTTTTGCTTTGCTAGTACAGTTGCTTCCTGAGCTGATCCTTTCCCGAGTGGTTCATTTATGTACAGTTTCAGTCCCAGGTGGTTTGCTTAGTGCTAAGGAGAGTTTAAGTTGACCAAGAAACAAAACTCGGTAGCAAGGCTTCAATAAAGGTTGCCCTCCTAATGATAGTAACTGCCAAAAGACCAAATTACAATAATATACAGGATGCAATGGTGCAATAAGGAATCCATTCCACAGGGAAATGTAAAACAGGATTTAATAGCACAATTCCGACATAAAATGTACTGCGTTGACAATGTTAAAAGTGCAGTCGACATTAAAACAGTGGAGGAAGTGAAACATAGTGCTAGAGGTTGGGACTGAGAGAGTAGACTACAACAGGGAGATGATTTGGCAGCTAAGGTTGGATGTCTGTACACACCCTAGTATGAATGACCATGTTTCCCTCTCCCCTACACCTAAAATTAAGGTTTCCAACCCAAAAAGGTGTAAAAAAGAAGCAAAACAATGAAATAAAACAATAAAAAATAAATAATACAAATAATGTTCAAATTAATATAGAGGTATCTCTGGGGTGATAGAAGTCTGCAGGATTCTTTGTGTGTGTACTTGTAGTTAATGTTAATATTACAACATTTATGAATTATGTAACACATACAATTTTATTGAAAAGTTCTTTTTGATGTATATTTTTATGGGTTTACTGACAACAAATATACACTTATAATTTTTATATTTTTGATTTTTGTATTTTATTTTTTGCTTCCGAAGCATTAGTAATGAATGTCTAGTGAGGTATTTATGTTATAGTTGATAGTTATGGCTTCCTATAGATTTTAGAGCTTGAGCATTTGCCAATAATTAAAGGGTTAATTTTCTGACCCATTAAGAGGAAGCCAATAGGATATGGTTACCTGTTATTTAATACTGAGTGTGATTTGTAGGGATGATTCTGATGAAGTCTCCGTTTGGGAGATGAAAGTGCTTAATCACCAAGTTAGATCTTTTGGTGTTGACTGCACTGTTATCATTTTCAGTGCAGTGCATTTTATGTCAGAATTGTGCTATTAAAACCTGTTTTACATTTTCCTGTGGATTCCTTATTGCACCATTGCATCCTGTGGATTATCGTGTTTTGATCTTTTGGCAGTTACATTTGTTAGGAGGGACAGCCTTTATTGGAGCCTTGCTACTGAATTTTGTTTCCTGGTCTTATTAGTGTGTTAATTTTTTTAAAGTTTATGTTGAGTTGTGTGTGTGTCATCAGTTTTAAGATTCCCGAGTGGTGTCAGTTATTACTTTTTTTTAAAGAGAGGTGTTATGAACACTTATTAGTTTTTAAGGGAGGACAGTTATAAACACTTACTAGTTTTTAAGGGACAATTATTAGTGACTACAACAAGCTATTCAGTTTCTAACTGAGCACTGCTTTGCCAAAACTAAAAGCTGTTTAAAGAGCAAATGTTAACAAGTTATTATCTCTTCCTTTGTAATGTTATGTTATTTATTAATTTGGTAAGTCCAGTAGTTACAATAAGTGCTTCTTTAGAGAATAAATACAAGAGCATTAGCCTGGAAAATCATTTACTCAAAGTCACACAATATGCAAAAAGAGAGTGAGAGACAAAACTAAGTACTACAACAAAAAGCTTGTTAGCAATTTTTAGAACATCCTTAACCTTGTGTGCGATATTGCCAGGCAAGCTGCATATTTTAGTAGTTGATCATTCTTATTAAATTGGTAAAGTACAACAAAAAACCAGGCTTAAATAGTGGGAAGTATACTTGCTGTGTTCAGTTCAAGTCAGTCACAGAAGGTAACCAAATGTTCCACAAAGAGAAACGAAGCTGTAAACTATAAACTGCTTTACTTTGCGAACTCTTAATCCAATAAACAAGAGTCAAAATCACCATAGAGTGTTCATTCGAACCTACTCATCCACTGGGCAATAGCTTGTAGAAAAAACACGCAGCCAGCATGTAAAAATAAATCCAAGCCTGATGAAGATTCGTTGAAAGCGCTAGCCCTGTGTTTTAATTATTCTAATAAACGTGGTTTCTACTGGACGCTTGGAGTGGGTTAAAATATATTTTCAGTGCAGATTTCATGGCTAATAGTGAAATGAACGCTTTAAGAGTTCGCAAAGTAAAGCAGTTTATAGTTTACAGCTTCGTTTCTCTTTGTGGAACATTTGGTTACCTTCTGTGACTGACTTGAACTGAACACAGCAAGTATACTTCCCACTATTTAAGCCTGTTTTTTTGTTGTACTTTACCAGTTTTGTTTATTATCAGGCGAACAGAGTGTAGTGAGCACTATTCTTTGTTTTTATTCTTATTAAACTGTCAGATCCTCAGTTTCCATTACCAGATGATCTTCAGGAGCAGAATAAGATGCCCCCAATCTTACCCCAAGCACCTTCTTGTCCTAAGTTTTACCTACATTATGAGCCACCTTCTACACCGCTCAGTGACCATTAAGGTCCCTTCGCCTCAGCATTTTTGGCCTAACCTCCTCTATCTAGCTATTAGCTACACAGAGTTTCCTCTACATGTCATCCACCCACCTTAGTACCTTCCTTCTTCCCCTTAGTACTCCACCCGTTGATCCCACACTGCTGTACCCCGGGTTCCCTGTTCACATCTGAAATATTTACCTTGCGAAACAGACTCCATAGCTGCTTCTCTTAACTCATTTAGCCACAGTTAGGATTTCTAAGGTGCTTGCTGTTTTATAGTGCCAGGTAACTTAGAACACCTACTTGCTCTCCTTTCTTTGGCGTCCTACCCAAAGCCCTGATTACCATCATTATGTTTTGTTAATGTGAATACCTGTAACACAATTATTTATATGTGTGCGCACTCGCGCGCGTGTGTGTGTGTTTGTATATGTGTGTGCGTGCGCACACGTGTATGTGTGTGTGTTTGTATATATATGTGTGCGTGTGTGTGTGTGTGTGTGTGTGTGTGTGTGTGTGTGTGTGTGTGTGTGTGTGTGTGTGCATACATTCGCCGACACGGAATCCGACGGGTCGAAAACACCGACAACGCAGATGACCGACAAGGTGAGAACCCGACGGACTCGGTAAGTGTGCGATAGAGTGAGGGATTTAGTGTTAGGGAGCGGACAGGTAAGTGTGCGATAGTGAGGGACTGTGGGTTTAGGGTGGTTAAGTGAGTTAGGGTTAGGTGCAGGTAGGGTGTGTGTAGTGTCGGACCTTGGGGTTAGGGGTGGGTAAGTGAGTTAGGGTTAGGGTGCAGGTAGGGTAAGTGTGCGGTAGTGTCGGACCTTAGGGTTAGGGTTTGGGTTAGGGATAGTGGATATGTTATGTAGTGTACTGTGTTGTTTACGAGTAGTGTGTTGGTGTAATGGTATTCGGTGTTTTGCGTTGTCGGTATTTTTTGTTGTCGGTCTTTTGGTGTCGGTGATTTGTGTGTCGGCGAAACGCGATTTCGGGCATCTGAAGGTGATCCATATATATATATATATGTGTGTGGTTTGATAATCAGCTATCAGAGTGGGTTAAAATATATTTTCAGTGCAGATTTCATGGCTAATAGTGAAATGAACTTTAAGAAGTCTTGGAAAAGAACAGACACAACTCCCTTTTTTAAGTTCATTATCAAATTCTGTAACCATCAGTAAAACAGATTTTATGATAAATTACTGGGAAAAGACAGAAATGCAGAAAACCTTGAACTATGAGATTTTTCATCATACACTGGGAGAAAAGCTATTATTTCAATTTTCCTTGCATATTTCAAATGCACTTCAAGTTGACTGTGATGTAAAACTGCTTTTGGTACCTTTAAGCTATTTTGTTTGTTAGCCTAAAAAGTAACTTGTTTGAAACTTCTGCTTGGTCTGGTATTATAACCTTGCAGTTGTATTTGTAATCATGGGAGAATTGTGATGTACTGCAGAATCTTTCATTGCACTTTTGTTGTGAATACGCAACAATGCAGAAATATTCAGTCCAGGTATCTAAATTGAATGTTGTGTATAGACATGGATATATATCACAGTGGCTACCACTGTTCCAGAACAGACTATGCATTCAAGTAAAACAAAGCTCAACCCTGTAATGCAACTTGGATTTAAAGATGGGTAATAGAAAATGTACTCCAAGATTGCACCTTATGCCACTAATGGATTGAGGCAGTTCCTAAGTGCTGCATCCCTTACATGGGTCCCCTCAAATTATCTATGGTATGACCACAGTTATTCTCACTAGGGCTAATATTGGGCTAATATACAATTATCAGGCATGGGATAGGTAAGACCAATCAGGAAATGTTAATTCAAGCACCAAAAGGGAAATTGGCCAAGGTTAAAATGTCCACCAAGTGAACCAATGTTGTCATAGTATATAGTTTTAAAAATTTGCCCTTTTTAGATCACTAAGTGCCCTCCATCCCCCCTAGTCTTCAACATCTTCTGGCGCCTATGCTACAATATAAATCTGAAGTGAAGAATTTCACACACGCTACCAGTGTAGTACTAAGGTGGGACAAATATGGCAACTGCCCTGGAATTCAACTTGTAGGTAGAGCTGGACAACTTACAGCTTATAAGCTGTTGAATATACAATACAATCACAGCTCCTAGAAGAAATGAGGGAATACAAGAAAATAGTAAAATATAGAAAATATCCCATAGCAGGGAAGGACTAGGTTAAAGACAGAATGAGGGAAGAAGAAGAAGAAAAACATTTTGGGTTACAGTTGAAGCAGTGGCAGTAGAAACATAAGAAACTGGTGCTGAAATGGGTGATTTACTTACATCAGGGAATGCTATTGTAAATATGACCAGGTAGTGAAATACAGACATGGAAAGAACTCAGTACCAATATGAACCATATTCTTTTATGCAAGGAAAATTAGACATAATTAAAACTGTTTATGTAGGGATAGATGATGTCTACCTATATACTCTCTTTACCACACCCCCTCCACTCCTCATTTCTTTCACAACCAACCACTCACTTCTTTCTAACCACACCCTACATTTATACCTCCACACCCACTAGCTTTACATCTCCCCTTATTATCTCTAACCTTTCTCACAAAAGCTAATCCTTCTCCTCCTCATACTACTTATACTTACTACTCTATCATCCACTAACCTCACCCTTCACTTATATCCTTAACCTACTAGATACAAACCTTCCCCTATCATCTCTAGACTTTCTCACCTTAAGCAGTCCTTTTCCTCATCTCTCTACCTATAATTTTTTTCCCCTCCTCTCTTAACATGCCTAACCTACACCACTGTCTACTACTAATGTCATTGTTCACTTCTCTTACCACTGCCTATTTCCTTACCTCCTATGAACAACCCTTCTCAAAACTCTTTTCACACCATCCAAATACACTACTACATCACTTCCTGTCTCATGCACAAACTTTAATAATTCTACATATAACCATAGCTACATCCAAGCCAAATATCACCGACTTTTTCATATAAAACACTCTATTCCTAACACTCGAAAATTATATGACTTTAATCCTAAACTTAGCGGTATCAAACTTCACTTTGATCCACTCCTTAAGGATGGAGACATTCATCCAAACCCAGGCCCAAAGTTTCACTCATCCTTCTCTAATAGTATTGAATCTGATTCTATCCCATTACTATCAGATCAATCCTCAAAAACACTCAAAATTGCCCATCTTAATATACGTAGCATCTGCAACAAAATTACTCAAGTTCATGCTCTCCTAGATGTCCACCGCTTTGACATCCTTTGTTTAACTGAACGTGGCTTAAACCAACAATAAAAGATACGGAAATTATTCCCCAGGTTACAATATTATTCAAAACCGCATTAAGAAAAAGGTGGAGGTTGCTATTCTCTACAAGGCAGGATTACAAATCAGTAAAATAAACCACAAACCACATTTTGATGATAATACAGAAATAATTATTTCAAAACTACAACTAAACAACCAGAAATCAGTTAACATCATCTGTACTTATTTCCCACCAGGTAACAATCAAGATAAACTAGAAGACCTATTAAGTTGCCTTTCTAAATTATCCACAAGAAACAATATTACTAGGAGACGTTAACACCGACTGGAATTTATGTAACAATAACAACCCATCCTCTCTGATCAATTTGAATGGTTTCTCACAACTCATTAATTCCACAACTAGAATAAATAAATCCAATAACAAAGAAAGTATTCTGGACTGGATATTAATAAATGGTCCAAAACAAAACTATACAACAGGAACCCTACCAGATGACCTTAGTGATCACTCTCTAATATATATAATAAGACATAACACAAATGTTAACATTTCTCCCCCTGTTAGAACTATACGCAGTAAAAAACACTTTGATCAGAAAATGTTCCTAACCGAACTTAAACATTGCAAATGGGAACCCCTTAAGTCCCTTCCAATAAATGAAGCAGTATCCTACTTCAATAAGAATTTCCTAACAATCCTAGATCATCATGCCCCAATGTACCATAAGAGTGAAAAACAAAACAGCAGTATGGCTCACAAGTGAGACTAAAAAGCTAATCCTTTCCAGGAACAAATCCTGGACCAAATGGCGTACCACTAAACTCATAACTGATCAGCAAAATTTTAGACAACAATGAAATATGACTAAAAAGCAATCATACAGGACAAAAAGAACTTTTATATCCAACTTCCCTCCAAAAACCACAGAAGTTCTGGACCTCTATTAACAGACTAATATCCCCAGGTAAAGTAGTAACACCAACTCGACTTTGCAGCAACCCTGATGACCCTACAAAAACAGCAAATGCGTTTAATACCTTCTTTACCACAGCTGTACAAAACTTAGCAAATCAACAATATCCTGACACTGCCAACCTGCCCGCTATAAGCCCCACCCCCCCTCCTTTCCACCTAGAACCAATACCCACCTCCTTCATCTCCTCCTTACTTCAAAAACTTAAACCTTCCACCCCTCAGCTGACAAATTACCAGGGAATACCTACAACTAGGAGCCTCAGCCATTGCCTACCCAATCTCTATACTGATTAACAGAACTATTAAGGAATGCACTATTCCATCAATCTGGAAAATCTCACATATTATTCCCTTCACAAAGGTGGCGACTCTACTGAATACTCAAACTACCGTCCCATAGCTCTTCTGTCTCCTCTTGCTAAAATAATGGAGAAATGTATCCACAAACAATTAATTACCCACCTACTCCACCACAAGCTCTTAGCATACTGTCAACATGGCTTTCGTCCCATACCACAGTACTACCACAGCCCTACTTTCTTTTACCAACTGTATCAACACAAATCGAAACAATAATTTCCTGTCATCAGCACCCTTTGTAGATCTTTCTAAAGCCTTTGATATGGTCAACCATAAACTTCTACTCCACCTTCTAAAGTCCCTATCAATTCATAAACCAGCCTTGAACTGGTTCACATCCTACCTGGATAATCGTAAACAAGCAGTTCTCTGGCAAAATCATCTTTCTGAACTTCTACCTACTTCCCTAGGTGTCCCACAGGGCTCTATCTAAGGCCCACTTTTATTCTCCAGTGTCAGCAATGACCTTCATCTCTCTATCCCTTCTCTACCTGCATTCAATACCGACGACTCCACAATTATTTGCTCAGCAAAATCCCAAACTGACCTACAGTCTCACACAAAAAATCCTTCACCACAATAGAAAATGGTTCTCTAACCATTGTCTTCTCAACCCTAAAAACCAAATTATTGCTGTTTACACACCACACACATCTCTCTTCATTTTACACTTCAATCCAACAATGGTACCATAATTTCTCCTGATACCACCACCAAACTCCTAGGAATCACAATAGATAATCAACTTAAATTTAACACTCACATTAACACTATAATAAAATCTACCAACAAAAACTCGGATCTCTATATAGAATTAAACAATTTCTATCACCACTAGCCAGATCTACAATAGCAAGAACTCACTTACTCTCTACCCTATTATATGCCTCCCCCATCTATACTAACCTGTCCCAATATAATCATAACAAACTAGCTAAATCTTATAATAACATTGCCAGATTCGCCACTAACTCACCATATAGGACTCATCACTGTCAAAACCTAAAACAACTAGACTGGCTTGAATTACCTCACCTCCTACAATTTAACCAACTTATTATTGCCCATAAAGTCCTTTATCAACCTAACAATACCCCAACTCTCTACCCTCATAATGCCATACCATAACCTGAAAAGTTACCAACTAAAAAATGCAGATGCAAACTTTTATCTAATAATTCTGCAGGACTCTCTTTTTCTAACTTTGTTGGTAAAATATGGAACCTCCTACCAATTGACCTAACAGCTCTTACATCTCTTCCATTATTCAAAACTAACCTTAAACATTTCCTCTCCAACCACTGGTTATGCTCTTGCAATAACCCTGACTAATCTGCTTTTTCATTTCCTTGTCCTCTGCTCTACCATGCCTCCCTAAAATTTTTCTCTGTTAAAATTTTATCCTTATATCATAATTACTCTCTGACCTTTCTACTCTGTCCAGCTCTACCTATCCCATCTAACCACCAATCCTGTTTTCCTAATCCTATCTAATCCTGTAGATGTCCTTAGTAACCTTATATCCCCATCTTTTCTTGATTTGCTTACTTATTGTTTTTTTTTGTGGGAAAATAGTAACATTCTGTTATACTTTATTGTATTGTTGTTTTTAAATTACTTGTAACATTAAATGTTTTGAAAACTTGGAGCTTTTCTCCTCGGGCCTCCACTGAAAATGGACATGTATCCAGTTGGACTAGCCCGGTTAACAAATGTAAAATAAATGTAAAACTACAGCAGGGTTGTGATAGTGAGGAAAAGAGTGCATTCAGACAGCAGTTGCAGGACCTACTAGATAAAGCAGGACAACATGAATTGGTGTTGATAATGGGTGACTTAAATGCACATATCAGGACAGACAGAACAGGATATGAGGACTGCCTGGGTCCACATGGGTGGAGCAATAGGAATAAAGAAGGAGAAGCCATTCTAGACTTCTGTCTGGCAAATGGCTTGATAGTAGCCAACACATGGTTCAGAAAGAGAGATAGACGCAAGATCACATATAAGAGTAGCCAACATGCAACTCAGGTAGACTTCCTCCTAGTAAGGAAGAGGCACTGGGGTAGAATCCATGACTGCAAAGTCATCCCCAGTGAAACAGTTGGGTCACAGCATAAACCTGTAGTGGCCACAATCAGCTGCAAGCAGTGGTCAGAGAAGGCTCTAAGGTCAACAGAGACCAGGCTGAAGACCTGGAAGTTGACTGGAGAGAAAGTACAGCAGTTCAAGGAATTACTCAGGGCTCTAGCACCCCAAGAAAAGGAGGAAATAGGTGGAGTTTAAGAAGAGTGGCAGCGCCTAAAACAGCATGTGTTAGGACTACAGAAAAGATATGTGGCCGAGCCAGGTATGGAAATAAGGTACATAAGGAATGCTGGCGGTGGAATGCAGAAGTGCAGGAAGTAATCAAAAGAAAGAAGGAGTGCAGGAAGAAGTGGGAGATTGAAAAGACTGACCAAGCTAGGAAGGACTACTGGTTGGCTAACAAAGAAACTAAGAAAGAAGTTGCAATAGCAAAGAATAGAGCATCAGAGGCACTCTATCAGCTTCTGGAAAGTGACTCAGTAAGGGGCACAAAAAAACTATACCAGGTTGCAAGGCAAAGACAGAAAGATAAAGAAGATAGTCAGACACCCTTCATAAGGGATTCCAGCAGCAACCTGCTTAGCAGCCCACAGGACATCAAAGGCAGATGGAAGGAGTATTTCCAGCAACTTCTGAATGAAGAAAACCCCACAGAAGCAGTACTGCCCCAGAAACAGCCTACAGTGAGAGTAGAAGAGGAGCCCAGCTTAGAAGAAGTAAGAGCAGCACTAAGGAAAATGAAGTCAGGGAAAGCAGCAGGCTCAGATGAGGTCACAGTAGATTTTATAAAGATGCTGGGTGAGCTAGGGGAGAAATGGCTCCTGAGGGTACTAATTGCAGTGTGGAGAGAAAGGCGTATTCCAGATGACTGGAGAATAAGCATACTTGTGCCAATGTACAAGAACAAAGGGGACATCCACAACTGTGGACAGTACAGAGGCATCAAACTCCTACCACATTGCATGAAAGTTCTGGAGAGGGTGATTGATAAACGGATAAGCAGAATAGTAGAATGTAAGATGGGAGATGAACAGTTCGGATTCAGATCAGGATGTAGCACAATTGACCCGATGTTTGCATTGAGACAGATACTTGAGAAGAAACTAGAGAAGAGGAGAGAGTCAAAATGGGCTTTCCTAGACTTGGAGAAAGCATATGACAAGGTCCCAAGAAAGCTGATCTGGGCAGTACTGCGGTGATTTGAAGTCCCAGAAACATTGGTAGAATTAGTACAGGCTATGTACAAGGACCCAGTGACTCAAGTACGAACAGTGTTTGGCCTCACTGAGGGGTTCCCAGTGGGAGTGGGTGTACACCAGGGTTCAGCTCTGAGCCCACTGCTGTTCATTCTGGTAATGGACTACGTCAGCAAACAGGTTGGAGGGGTCAGAGCAACAAAGCTGCTGTATGCAGACAATGTGGCAGTACAGGCAGACTCTGATCTAGAACTTCAGCAAAGGATAGGAGAATGGAATGCAAATCTGAAGGCACATGGGATGAAACTAAGCACAGATAAGACAGTGGTAATGGCAGCAGATTGGGGAAATCAGAAGAAGCTGAGAATAGAGATAGATGGGAAGATAGTGGAACAGGTAAACAGCTTCAAGTATCTGGGAGGGGTGGTTGAGGAGAAGGGTAGTCTGAATGAAGAGGTTAAAGCTAGAATCAGAGGGGCTGCAGCCAACTGGCATAGAATATCAGGTGTAGTATATGACAGAAGAATGCCAAAGAAGCTGAAAAGTAAGATGTACAAGACAGTGGTGCGACCAGTACTACTGTATGGTACAGAAACCTGGGCAGTAAAGGCAGAACAGTTGAAGAAGCTAGAGGTGATGGAAATGAAGTGCCTGAGAAAGGTGGTAGGATGCACACTGCGAAGAAATGAGGACATAAGAGCAGAAGCCAAAGTAACTCCAATTGCAGAAAAAATCAAAGAAAACAGATTATGATGGTATGGGCACATGTGTAGAAAAGCAGAAGACAATCTGGTGAGGGAGATTTGGGACAGACAGGAAGAAGGTAAGAGGAAGCGAGGGCATCCAGCAAAGAGGTGGATGGATTGTGTGAAAGAAGATCTGCGACAGTCAGGCATGAGTGTTGAAGAAGGCAGGAGAGTGGCACTGAATCGAGAGGGATATTGGCAATTAACAGCATACCCCGACCCCATGTAAATGGGAAAAAGGGGATGATGATGATGATGATGATGATGAGATGATGGGTAACTAGAACAGTGGTACAGAGCAAATCAGAGGGAAGTAGTCTGGTAACCCAAACAGTGATACAAGTAAGCAAGACAAGAAAAGGCATAAGAGCAAATCCCACAGGTGTCTGTCTGCATGGTGTACCAGTAAAGAATCTGTAGTAGTAGGGAAGTGTAGGAGTACTTAGGGTGACCAGTATTCCAGAGATTGACTTTTCCTGACTGAAAAAGGTAAATCACTACTTAAAAGTTTGTATTCGAAAAGTGAGAGGAGGAGTAAAGAATAAGTGATATCTTTTAAATCTGCAAATTAGTGGAGAGGCACAGGGGCACCAGTACTGAGGCTGTAGTAAGTCACGACTAGAAAAAAAGATAAATAAAATTAAACAAAACATATGACATAGGACAACATCAGAAAATGATGATGTGTGCAGTGCCAGAAATCTGAGAAACAAAAATAATAATTCACTTAGAGGAGGAAAAATGTTTGTTTCATGCATAGGGGAAATAATGGCTACACCCAGTGAATGGGGTATAGCCCAACCAGCATTCAAGGCTATGCAGAAAAAAAACAAGAAGAAGAAGAAAGGTAGGGGTATTGTCAGTCTGTTTTCTGAAAGGTATTAAGTGAACCATAGGAGAGATTCATGAAAAAGGGAAAAAAATGTAAATGAAATGCTGACCCTCTGACAACCACATTTAAAGACCTCCTTAAATCACACCTTTATGCTAACCCTCTTTGCAACTGCAATGACCCCCACGAATCCTCACCCCACTTGAGCCAGGTTACCCCGATGGCTCTGATGCATATTTTTCACTGTCATCTTGGTCCACCTATGTGCATTGTATATTGTGTAAATATTGTAAATATGTACCTTCTCTTAGTACCTTACGTACATATATTGCACTAGTATTGTAAGATGTGTGATCTCCTGACTGTACTACGAGATTGTACTGCATTTAACTGTTTTGCCTTTTATATGTTAGCATTCTGCCACTTGTTATCCGACTACTATTATTGCATTAACGGTCATGCCTGCTAAAACTGGTAGCATCCTACTTATTGTTATTCCACTTAGTGTTATTCTTTAATAACCATGTATTCACATTGTAACTTCTTGCAGCTTTTCTCCCCAGGGGCCACGGTGGTGCAGTGGTTAGCATTGTCGCCTCACAGCAAGAGGTTCTCTGGTTCGATCCTCGGCTGGGGTGCCTTCTGTGCAGAGTCTGCATGTCCTCCCTGTGGTCGTGTGGGTTTCCTCCAGGTGCTCCCACATCCCAAAGACATGCTGCAGGTGGATTGGACACTCTAAATTGGCTGTAGGTGTGAGAGTGTATGTGTGTGTGCCTTCTGTGGAAGGTTGGGCACTGGGCTGGCAACTCAACACTGTAAAAAACTCCACTGCCAATCATGAGCGGGCAGGTGATCCGCTGTGGCGACCCCTAACCGGGAAAAGCCTGAAGAAGACTGCTGAAAATGGACACTAGCTGCCCATTCGGATTATCCTTGTAAAACAAATGTTAAATAAATAAGTTGGGGTGGGAGACCCTTGCTGGTTATACTTTATTAACTGTGATACTAAGGTTACCTGAAACAGGTTTACAGGACTATGCCAGACCAAGAACCTCAGTTAACTGATGGACAAAAAGGAAAACATAGGTATCAGCTGGAGACCTTAATATTCCTGGAGTAAACTAGGATGCTGACCAATACTGCAGTATGAACTTGTAAGAAAATGGTAAAGGCTTGACAAACCCTGATCTTCAACAGAAACCAAGGAATTCACTAAGGACAATAACTATTTTTACATACTCCTCACCATCTCAGATTAGGGTTTACTAGGGTAGAACTGAAAGCACCACTTGGCAACAAGGACTGCATTACAGTGGTCACAGAGACCCTTGCATTTGGAATGAAAAGGAATATTGTGACAGGTTTGCAGAGGAGTAGCTTTTAGCCTGGTACAAAACACAGTAAGAAGTAACAGTGGCAAGTGTCAACAGATGACATCAATGGAACCCCTAGGGAGAGCATTGGAGAGGTAGGAAGGAAGAAACATGATATCCTGCATCAATTGAAGAAAGAAATACAGGAAAATAAATTAACAAATGTATATAAAATGGATGTTAAGGACATTATAAGTGAAAAGAGATTAGCATACAAGGACATGAAAATTGGAGGAAGAAGAAGAAAATGAGAATAAGTGAGTCAGAAGAAAAGCAGCAACAAGTACTTTTCTTAAGTTGAGGTTTTCTCCCTGGGTTCTGCTGAAAAGGGGTCTTTTTGGCCCAGTTGGACCATACTCACAAATGAATAAATAAATAAAGACATAAAATCATAGTCAACATCAGCACAGATACATAAAAAAAGAGTGAATTACAGGTCAAAGCAATCTTTACATTACACTATGTATTACAACACATTGGACACCAGTACTGGCAAATACTTGTACAAATAGTCAGGAAGTCAGGAAAAATTATAAAATGTGTTGTTTACATCAGCATTGCAATGAAACAAATGTCAGCATGAAAGGGTAGGATAAACAATGAGGTACACAATGGTTATGTTAGTGGACTGTGACCAATGGAGAAGGAGAAAAGGAATTTGTAAGACCTAAGAAATAGAAGGCTCCAGAGAAAGGGGTCTATATTAGAAGAATGAAATCACAAAAGAGCAAACACTCTTTTGTCAACACGTAAAAGCCAAAGTCTGAAAACAGTGAAATTACAGAACAGTGATTTTTTTTCCAAGGGAAAAAAAATTGCTGTTCCAAAAACAAAATTATAAAGACAAAATAAAGTGGGGGACTTCACCCCCCAACACCCCCCTACTTAAATATACCAACACCAAGATCACACCACAGTGGAGAAAGCAGCAAAGTCCCAAGAATGACTCAGTGATTTTTTTTCCCTAACCACTTTGCTGTTTTCAGACTTCGGTTTTACGTGTCGATGAAAGAGTGTTCACTCTTTTGTCGCTTCACTCTTCTAATATAGACCCCAGGGAAAGTACTGAATGAAGTAATACAGAGGCATTTTGTAGGATTTGGATAAGACAAGGTTGAAAAACTAGGCAAACTGCCCAAGCATTTCAGTAAAGAGTCAGCAGTACTGCTTTCAATTGTGTACTGATTGTTAAATTATATATTGTTTATCTGTAAACTAAAATTAGGTAACCAAAAAAATATATATACTTTATTCAGCTATTCTTGCTGTAACTGTCTTGGTTTGCTGTTCTGTGTGCTCTTATCTGTTCAGTCGCTCTTACTCTGCACTTATTACTGCTTGTTAGTAGCCTCCTAATTTACTGCCTTCTGCACTTGCTTTTAGTCATTTGTTAATTTAATTGCAAAAAAAAAAAATATTGGCCGTTTGGGCAGTCTTTCCATCTCTTTCAACTTTCTGGTTTAAAAGCTTGCATTTGCGCTTGTTTCCCACCTTTCCTGTAACTAGTCTAGTGCAGATACAGATTTGCAGGACTGTTTGTAAGCTTCTGAGTGGTGCCAAAGTCTGCTCTTCAATTTTTCCGTTAGATCTACTAGTTCTCTCCTCTCCTGCACTTTTACTAGCTTATTAGTCTAGCACTTTACCAGACTTCTTGTGGCAATTATTGTAGCACACAAAAGTGCTAGCATCACTAAACATTCTACAAGGAAACAGCTCCAGTACTTATTATTAATAACCACCCCTCCAGGCATGTCTAAAGGTCAGTTCCCTGTGCTTTTTCCTATTAACCTGTGAAACTTGGGCATCCTGAGGCAATGTAGCAACTGCCTCATGTACAACGACAACCCTCTCCTCTTACCTCCCAACACTCAGACTTGCGAGAGATGCACTTATATATCCAAATTGGAAGCCACGCACTCTCCAGCTAAGATCAGAATAGCTGGTCAAGAGGAGAAGGTCAACACTTACACCTCACTACATGGAACACATAGCCCTCCAGAACACACACCAGCACTGCTTTCACATAAAAATACAAACCACACACACATTTTCGCTGAGGCTCTCAATAAAAATCTACCTAAACAGCAGAGACCTCCAAGGCAGAAATGCACTCGACCACCACAACACAACACTAATCACGAGACACATAACTCTCCTAAACAGTGTGCCACTCAACCAAAGCCCCTAAGGCAAAACAGCATGCCCAACACACTAGTCATAGATGACTCAATTGTGAGGCACACATGTCCCATTCACTAGGTTGAATAAGGAGAAAGTAACAGTCAGCTGCCTGTCAGGTGCCAGGACCCACCACATAATGCACGGACACAGGTCCCTCAACAACAGATACAAATATGACTCAGTCATTGTACATATGGGTGTGAATGACCTGAGAAGTACCTCCCTGGACTACATGAAAAGAGACATGGAGGAGCTCTCGGATTATGTAGCCCAGGTGAGTATGACCCTAGCCCTGAGCAGCATCCTACCATCACACAGAATGATACCACAGTACTAGCAGAAAATGATTGATCTCAACAATTGGCTAAGTTTCTAGTGTCACTCTAATGGGATCCAGTATCTGTCTGCTTGGGATGACATGACTGACAGACCTCGATGTTTTGCCAGAGATGGCCTGTATCTGTCACCCCTGGGCTCAGGGATACTGGCTAAGGCTCTTACCACCCCTATAGTGCCTTTTTTAGGTGGTGTTACAAAGACCAAATTACCACCATAACAGCTACAAACAAATGCAATCTGAGGGTCATGCTGCTCAGTGCTAGAAGTCTAAATTTTAAAATGCACTCACTCGAAGCACTCCTTAAAATGGAGAACATTGACATTTGTGCTGTAACAGAGACCTGGTTCAAGGCAGCAGAAAGCACCCTTACACTACCAGGCTATAACTCTTTCCACACCTTTTGGTCTCAGAACTTTGACCAAAGCTCCAAAGGTGGAGGTGTTTCCATATTCATAAAGGGTGTGCACACCTCCAGACTGGTAGCTCAACATAACGCAGCAGAGATACTTCAGGTGCAGCTAACATTGGGTAAGACAGAGATTCAGGTTGTAGCCTGCTATAGGTCCCCAACCATGCTGTAAGACTCACACTCTATGTTCCTAAGAACCCTGGAGAATATTAGGGTCCAACCTAACAATCTCATACTAGGCGACTTCACCTATCTCTCCATTAACTGGGAAAACTAGTCATGAGCCAATACACTTGCCCAAAGTTTCCTGGAGTCACTAATTCCAATGCCTTGGACCAGCTTGTTCTTACCCCCACTAGAGGTAGCAACATCCTTAACCTGGTCATTACTAACATCTCGATCGTTGCTCTACACCAATAGTCAGCTCCTCCCTGGTTAGACCAGACCACAAATGAATCACCTTGGAAATCCACATCCCCCTCCCCCCTCAGCAAAGGTACCCACCAAGAAAAATTTCTCCAAAGCTAACTTTGGGCTCCTAAAAACAGAGGTGGCTAACTTCACGGCACCCATGCAAATGGTGAATAGTTGCATGACTGCTGACTCATACACCAATGCACTGTACGAACACATACACAAATTCATGGATCTCACCATACCCAATAGAGCCAAGACTCTCTCCTCCAAAAAAAGGAAGCCAATGTGTTGGTCCCATGCCATAAACAAACTCTATAACAGAAGGAGGAAACTGATGCAGAATAAGGTGAAGTCCCAATACTGGAAAAACTCCCTTATCAGCCTCAACAAAAAGTTGAGATTCCTCATCAAATCCTCTAAAGATAGTTATGAAAACAGAATTGCAGCAGACAGTAAAAACAACCACAAGGCCTTGTATAGTTATGCAAAGAATCTCCATGGCAATACCCAGATTTGCTCTGAGCTACTGCACAATGGTATATCCCATACTGAGCCAACAGATATTGCCAATATACTGGCCGACAGATTCAGTGCCAACTTTACCCCTCTCTCCCCCAAAAATGATCAATCACAATACCAGTAGATTGCTAGGCACCCAGTATTACTGCTGCACAGGTTAAAACAGCACTGTTCAAGGCCAAGAATACAGCTTCTATGGGACCTGACAATATCCTGGCTGTGTTCTACATGAACTACAGAGTGAAATGACACCTCACTTGTGTGCCCTGCTAAATCACAGCCTCACCTCAGGCTTTGTCCCTACTGAATGGCGCACTGCTACAGTCATCCCTCTCCACAAAGGAGGAGTGACTACAGACCCTGGGAACTATCGCCCCATTAACTTGATGAGTCTGATATGCAAAGCTATGGAACACATCATCATGGGCCTAATAAACAAGGATATAGGGAATCTCCAAACTCTGGATCCCACACAGATGGTTTTGTGAAAGGTAGATCATGCCTGTTCAACTTAGTCAACGTCTTTGAGTCAGTCACCACAGCTGTGGATGATGGCAAGGTGGTTCATACAGCCTACCTTGATCTGGCCAAGGCCTTTGATACCATTCCCCACTCAGGAATCAAAGAAAAACTCATTAAGCTAGGCATCAACCCCTATATCACTAGGTGGGTTGCAAACTGGCTCACAGATAGAGCCCACAGTGTGAAAGTAGCCGACTCCAATCTGTGCAGTCATAAGACATGGTTTAAAGTTGCAGAGAGCACACAGACAGTGCAAGCTTATAATGCCTTCCTCACATTTAGACCAGCTACTACACAGACAGGGACTAAAGGTGGAGGTGCCTCGATTTTAATCAAACATAAATATACCTCAGGGCTGGTCAAACAGTACAATGTACTTAAGCTAGTCCATATTCAAATTACCTTAGGAAAAATCCAGTACTATATCCTTACAAGCTATAGGCTAGATATATGACCCGGGAAACCCAAACCATGTACTTAAACTTACTGGAAGCACTCACCATCCAACCCAATACCATATTCATTGGTGACTTTAATTACTACATTATTAACTGGGAATCTTTTACAACACTAAATGTACAGGCACAGAGATTCTTAGATTTTTGTGAACACAAACTCCCTGAACCAGACTGTCAATACACCATCCCTGGGTGCAACCATACTGGATCTGGTACTCACTAATATGGGAGAGTGCTACACACCTCCTAGTGTAATGTCTTCTCTGGTAAGGTCAGACCACAAAATAGTCTCCTGTGAAGTAAAAATAAAACATGGACCCCCCAGCTAACAATAGAATATTCAGGAACTACTCTAAGGCTAACTTCCTTCTATTAAGTGATAACCTGGCAAAATTTGAAGCCCCCATAAAACCTGTGAACACTGCTTCCTATGCAGAACTGTTCACAAAAACCCTATACAAGCATGTTAACAGCTGCATAGAGGCAATTGTACCCAGCAGGAAAAAGTACAGAACTAACTCAAAAAAAACAAGCCACCCTGGTGGAATCACAAAATCAATAGGTTGTATAACAGAAGGAAGAAAATCTTGGCAAAAATTAGGAGGTGCAGCACCTAGCTGGTTAAAAGCACTCTCATCAAGCTAAGCAAACAACTCAGAGGACAAATAATGTCTACCAAAGCCAAGTCTGAGGTAAATTTGGCCTCCCAGGCCAAGGACAATCACAGAGCATTCTCTAGCTAGGTCTGCAATCTCAAAGGCAATATACAATTGTGTGCAGACCTCATTGTAAATGGAGCCACCTATACTAAGCCAGAAGATATAGTAAACCTACTGGCCAACAAAATCAGCTCCAACCTTACCCCTCTCTCCCTCTCAACCTTCCCTCAGGAAATATCATCAAATATGACTCCCCCTGATATCACTAGGAAACAGGTCCTTAATGGTCTAAGGCCAAGAGCACTGCATCAATGGACCCAGACAATATCCCAGAATGCCTTCTAAAAAGTATAAAACATAGCCTATCAGACCTTCTGGAATTGCTATTTAACTGTAGCCTCCAAATAGGCTTTGTGCCTCTGAATGGAAAACAGAAATAGTCATCCCTCTGCACAAAGTTGAGCCATCTACGGATCCTGGAAACTACAGACCCATAAGCATAAGTCTCACTAGTCTCATATGCAAAGCCATGGAAAGAATTATCATGAAAATGATCAATAATTAGATAGTAAACCTCCAGACACTGGAACTAGCCAGTTTGGTTTCATCAAGGGCAGGTCATGCCTACTCAACCTCGTTGACTTCTTTGAGAAGGTCACTATAGCAATGGATGAGGGCAAAATGGTTGACACTGTCTACCTTTACCTTGCCAAGGCATTTGACACAATACCCCACTTGGGCATTGTTGACAAACTCAAGAGGTTAGGTACAAACTCATATGACACCTGGTGGATAGCCAACTGGCTCACAGACAGTACCCAGGAAGTTAATACTGGGGATCCATCTCTACAAAAAGGACAGTCACAAGTGGAATCCCACAGGGATCAATCCTTGGACCATTTTGTTTTGGCATTTACTTCACTGAAGTCAATGTCAGTGGTACCTGGCTAATTAAATTTACAGATGATTGCAAATTAGGAGATGTTCTCCAGGAAGGGCTGACACAGACAAACAACTGGTTCCAGAGCCATGGGCTAAAACTAAATGCCAAGAAATGCATAATAGTATCCTTCGGGAAGTCATCCACCCTTGGTAGCTATCATCTTGATAATGCACCCCTTAGAGCTGACCCAGTAGTCAGGGACTTGGGGACACACATAGTCAGTAATCTAGCCTTTGACCATCACGTGTCTACAGTAGTGTGGAAATCATTCAATGATGTGCAACTTATAAACAAAGGTATGGTATCCAGGTTCAAGGAAGTCATTGTTCCATTGTATTTAGCATTCATCAGACCTATCATTGAGTACAATGCCCCCTTTATTTTGCAACTAATCAGGCATATCCAAGAAATGGAACATCCACAGAGGTTCCTCACTAAAAGAATACAGGGCATAAGTAAAATGTCCTATGCAGACCACCTCAAGGCCTTATACCTGTATTCTGTCTCCTACAGGCTGATGAGGGGTGATCTATGCCTGGCATACAAGGGATTGTCAGACCCCACTTTGATGGACCTCCCGCATATCAGCAAAACAAACAATACCAGAATTACCCATTCTAAATACTTAAACCTCTGCTGGAGAGACGGGTATGTATACCAGAGACTACCCTGTGTCTGGAACAGGCTCCCCATCCATGTGAAGCAGAGTTCCTCCCTAATCCAATTCAAGTGTAATTAGGACAGTTAGATGGGGAACAGGAAATTCATCCCTGGCCTGGTACTTATGTCTCTAATGGACATGGGCAACATGTAAATGGTTCATTTTCCAGGCAACCGCTTGTAAATGTTTCATCTCACAACCCCTGCTTAAACTTATCAAGGGTACCAGAACTTTTCAGAGATTTGGGATTTATGGCTAGGCTTAAAAAGGGCCTTGTGGTCATTTGCCTAGTAAACACGTATGAACTTAAAACGAATGTATTTCGGCTTTTCCCAGTTAGGGGATGCCACAGCAGAACTCCTGTCCACTAATAATTGGCAGTAGATTTTTACAGTGCTGAGGTTCCAGCCTGACACCCAACCTTCAAAGAAGGCACAGCCATACCTACCTGCATGTCTTTAAATGTCACTCGACCATGGGGAGGACATGTAGACTCCACACAGAAGGTGCTCCAGCGAAGAATCAAACCACAGAACCACTTGCTGTGAGGAGACAACACTAACCACTGCACCACCACAGCCTGTATATGAACCTAAAACTGTTCCTATTTCATGTGTTTGCGTTGGATATAGCAGTGGGGGAGGGATGCAGGATAAGATTATTTGGCTTACTGCTAACATTAACATTAGAAAGTGGATACAAATGGCAAAGCTTGCTCTGATGAGACATTTGGAGGCTTGATGGTGGGTAAACAAGGGCAACACTGGTTTAATGCAAAAAATATAAGCAAATGCATTTTGAGAAAAGCAGATAAAACCATGCAGAGCAGTGTGGAAGGAAAATGGTTAAGGTTAAGAGGATGCCACACTGCATACTAGGAAAGAGACTCAAGCCTTTTATTCACACTTTTACGTGCCAGGCATTAGTAGGGTCACATAAGGAGTACTGCATCAAGTTATGATAGCCATAAAGCAAAGTGACAAAGTGTTGGTAAGGAGTGCTCAAAACATCACTGCCATAATGGTGAGAAGGAGAGGAAGACTGAAGTACGTGGAAATATTTTAAGTTCTTGACATGAACCACAGCCATATCACACTGCAAGGGACAAATGGATAGGGCAGAATTCACGAGGAGACATGGACTAAAGGAGCATGATAACCCACTGAATGAGCCAAGATTCAAGACTTACTTAAGAAAACATTATGTTACAAAAAAAGGTTGGCAGGAATGAAGAATACATTCTCAGATGGAATTGTGAAATTTCGGTCAAAAGACAGGTTCACTGATGCTTGCATCAGGTGGAGGAAGGGCACATAATAAAAGAAGATGGCAGTTGTACAAGGGATAGCTGCAGCAATCATGGCTGTTGTGACACAGCATGGGTCTCATCTTGTAAGCATCTCTGCATGCCAATATCATGATATTAAGAACTTCATACAGGTAGTAAGCTTCAGTCTGCACAAGGCTTGATACCAAGATTTACCATCATACTAAACCCATTAATGGTGCATACAGAGCTGAACAAATGTTAATACATTTCTGTTAGATAGCATGACCTAAGACAAAGGGATGTATTGTATTCAGGAAAAAGTGAAGATCAGCAAATACAATGGAGAAAATGTAACAATCTACACATCCATGTATAGGGCTGTTAACTGCTCAGAAAGTGATGTGCAAATTGGTGATTGTTGCAAGGGAAAAAACAAATATACTTTAATTAATCTGTGTAATCAATCAATAAATATTAACATATATAAGCTTACTGGGGGCAAATTATGTTATGCTTTGTATGGCATGCTGCTAAGAAGTGTGACTTTCCTAAGATCTGATACATCAATCTTGCAACATGACACAGAGTGATAAAGCCCTTACTGTAATCCAGAAAACACAGGTCTGACTAACAGTACAGGCACTGGAGGGAATGAATGAGGGGGTAAGACAGTAATAATTGGCTAACACTTGCTCCATCTGGTTGGGGGCACTGTCTGCCTAGGGTCTCTGCAGTAGTAACATTAACAATCAAGCGAGTTCTACACTACAAACAATACACTGGCTGATAGGTTGCACATGTGTGGATATGAGCAAACACCTCCCACAGGCAACGTTTGTAGAGCTCACAAGGCCTCGCTGGCTGATGCTGCACTAGCGTCCTTGATCTTCTCAGTGGCCCAGGATGTGATTTGGATTGTGCCCGGGAAGGCTAAATTAGATCCAGTAGACCTGATGAATGAAGGGAGGAGCTGATTGCAGCTGATGTTCATTTGCAGGGAAGGGATGAATAAAATGTCTGATATATCAGCATTTATACATAAAATACAATACCTGAGACTTTGTTTTTATGTGGAGCACATGCACCATATTAAATCAAGATGCACTCACGCAAGATACTGACGGGACCAGCCAAAGTCCTCTGATGCACTGGAATAGAATACAAATGCCTCTTGGTTTGAAATTAGCTGAATATGTCAGTTACATGAGTTGCTATGGCAGCAAATATTTATATCATACCTCTCAACATCTTAGAGCAAGAAATCTGGACAAAGTATGATAAAATGGGAGGACAAAGGCCCAAAAAGAGGGATAGATTTTAAATATTGCTCTTATAAACTTAGAAAGTTGCTAGAACAGTAGGTTGTGTTAGCATGCATTCTCTAGAGGATTTGAAGTCTAAAACTCAAGTGCCATTTATTGACTTCAATCCTCAGATCATTCCAGTGATTTACTAGAAAAGCACATATGTTATGAGGAATAGACCAACAATATGAGGTCAAAATCTGGACAGTTGAGAGGTATGAGCTATATAAACACTTTTCAGGGCATTTATAGATTGAGTCTAATATCATGGCTTGCCTTCTGGACACATATACTAGATCTAGAATCACACAACACTTGTTGTGTATGTTAGATGACACCCCAGGGATCAGCTATGTGGCTGGATTGCTGCTTTGGGACTGTAACATGATTTCATGTAAGAGTACTGCCAATATACATTCTAGAGTTGCATTATAAACTGACAAAATGCATTAGCATCTGAGGACAGTTAAATCTGCAATCAGTTTTACAATGGTGTTCATGTAGGTAGTAAGTACAGATTTCCTTGGTGCATTTACTGATGAAGTTAAATTATGTGCCTGATGTAACAGTTTTAATATGGAATTTTGAATTAAACGTACACACACACACACACACACACACACACACACACACACACACACACACACGCGCGCGTGCGCGTGCACGTGCATGCACACACACACACACACACACACACACACACACACACACGCACGCACGCGCGCGGTAGTACTAGCCTGCAGACCCTCTTGACTGCATTCCATGCTTAACACCCTCTCCTGGACAAATAATGCATTTAATGTTTGTTTTTCAGGAGGAAGATGAACAAAATTTAAATGAGATCTAATTTAATAAGACAGAAGCCAAGACATTCCGTAAAAGTCTCTGGGCAGGATTCACGAAGGCTTGCACGGAGTCTAAGAGTAGTGTAAGACTCCATGCAGCCCTCGCGATAAAGGAACAGCCCGAAATTCCATGTAAGAGACCAGCTAAAATGTCTCTTACACGGACTGGGCATGGATATGCTAATCACCTCACTTGCAGCCGAAAGGCATGCAAATGAGGTAGATTAGCGATCCACGAAGCTGAAAGCAGCCCGTGTAAGAGTCGTGTTAGCTGCAGAAATGTACTCAGTTGACAACTGAGTACGTTTCTGCAAATATCACAATGGACCCATGTCAGCTCCAAATAAAGGGTGCATATGTGTCAGGCAGCATGCCAATGGCCAAATATGTGGCCATTGGCAAGGTACCCCGATGCAAATATGAGAAAAAAGCAAACGGGCTGCGCTATATAAAACATAAAAATGAAGGTTATAAACCCACAAATGTGGGTTTTATGCAATACATGGATTTACAATGCAGGGACCAGCAGACCAAAAACAACATGGCCACCGTTTAGTGGTTGCTAAGGGGGGAAGCTGAGTCTAAGACATGTAACTAAGCATTAGTTGGCAATCTTATGTAAATGAGTGTTAGGATACTGAATCCCACTGTCACATAGCAAATGAGCACATTCCGAGTAGTGTAACAGTTACATAAGGGGAAGGAACAGAGTAGGAGATAGGTGACATCACAGGGGGGAATGGCAGAAGGAAATGCAGTTCATTGGAGGACAGTGTTACGTGACAGATGTCAGACACATATCATGGAAAGAGGAGTGCCACAAGATAAGCATGGGAAAGTCAAGAAATGGAAGGTGTACACTGTAGCCAACACCAAAGTTTCTTGCTGGGCGTGCATGTGCACTTGTTCACGCCAGGAGGCGCAAGTAGGGCAGTGTGCGCACGTGTAAGGCAGACTGAGCATGTGGGAGCCTGTTGGCAGACTTGTAAGACTGTTTGCACTGGTGTGCGCGTGTTTTAACCCGAATAAGTAAATTCTAAACTGTGTAAGCATGTGTGTGCGCGTGTAAGCCACTGTGAGCGTGCTTCCGCTGGTATGCATGTTGCTCCCCCCTGAGGAAACAGAAAGGAAAAAGGAAGCAACAGAAATAGTAGGAAGCTAGCAGGGAATACTGTTGGAGCTAGTAGGTGAAAACAATTAGAAGCAGGCAATTACACAGGCAGAATACTAGCCCAGCCCAGCACTTAAAACTCTGCAAACAGCAGTGCAGGATGTTTCTCTCAAGAGACACTGCAAGACAGGAGTAAGCTATTAGAAGTGAAAACTGAAAAAGCTTCACTCAGAGCAGAAATGCTAGGGGCTGCCATAGCTGTCATAAGGAGACATAGGCGACTTGCTGAGGGTGGTGACAATGCAAATGCTGCCAGACAACCCACAGTGAGGAGACGAAGAAGAGTGTACAGGCCCAGGGTCACCTACCAGGGGTTACATGAGCTGAAGATAGTGGAGCGCTATAGAGTGGACAGAGACCTCCTGCAGCAAATTGTTGAGCTGTGCAGGCCACGCCTCACACACAGAACCAACAGAGGGGAACCCATCCCAGTGGAAACCAAGGTATGTGTTGACCTAAGAATACTAGCAACAGGTACCTTCCAGAGACCAACTGGTGATATGATGGGGATATCACAGGCATCAGCCTCCAGGGTACTGCACCAGTTCCTGGATGCCATGTCAGCACATGTCAGTGATCATGTATATTTCCCCAATGCCCGTGAGGTATTGGCCAGCAATATGCGTCTCTTCCAGCAAATAGCGGAATACCCTGAGGTAGTGGGTGCAATAGACTGCATGCACATACGCATCAAAGTACCAGCCTGTGAGTGGGGTAGGGCCTACATTAACCACAAGGGCTTCCCCTCCATCAACTGCCAGGTTGTGTGTGATGCCCAGGGCATAATAATGAATGTGTGTGCTGGCTGCCCAGGAAGCTACCATGATTCCCATATCTGGCATCTGATGCAGCTGTACCAGACATTTGCCAGTGGGGACATCCCACATGGTCACTTAGTAGGAGATGCTGGATATGCACTGGAGCCGTGGCTGATGACACCCATCAGAAATGCACACACACCTGAACAGGAATGCCATAATGAAGCACATGCACAAACACGAAATGTAATCGAGCGTGTGTTTGGGCTGCTTAAGTCACGGTTCCGGTGCCTGGATACATCTGGTGGAGCCTTGCAGTACTCACCAACTACATGTACCCAAATGATACCTCTCTCCAACTCACACATATAGTAAAAGGGATGCCTAAGTTGACACAACCTGCTTTCAAACATGTACAGGGAGTGTACTATGTGCATCCAACATAGGCAGCCCTGCAGCACCACCTGAGGCATGATTGCCATGTGTTAAGCAATGTAACACCATGTAGTATATGCAAACTTGATGACCCTGACTAACATCCTACCCTCACCAAGCATGATGCCACAATATGAAGATGAGATGATCAATTGCAATAATTGGCTGAAGTATTGCTGTTAGTCAAAGGGGATCCAATGTGTGCCAGCCTGGGATGACATGCAGAGCACGACATGATGCTCCACCTGCTAGGGGTGGCGTGCACCTATCAGTCCTGGCCTTATGGATACTGGCAAAGGCTGTTGTTACCCCCAGCGTGCCTTGAATAGGTAAGGCTCAAAACACAAACCCACCTCCATAGGTATCACAAGGGATAAGAACCTAGATGTAATGCTACCCAATGCCAGAAGTCTAAACAGCAAGATGCATGCAGTCTAAACTCCCCTAGCATGGTGAATGTTGATATCTGTTCTGTAACAGAAAACTGGGTAAAGCATCACAACAGCACCCTAACACTACCAGATTACACCTCATACTGTGCTGTACAGCCCCAAAACATGGAACAAGCTACAAAAGGAGGGTGACTAGCAATAATTGTCAAGGATAACAATAACCACACCCCCATGTTGGTACCACAACAAGAAGCAGCATGGACTAGCCATGGTCAAGTAACAGTGGCTAAAACTGCCTCCCAGTTTATAGCCTGCTATAGACTACCATCCTAACACCAGGAACTGCACTTGGTCTATGTTGGAATACATGAATATATCAAGATCTCCAAACCACATTATATTGGGTGACTGAAAATACCCAAACATAGACTGGGAGCATTATTCTAGCTCCAACACCCTAGGATAAAGGTTCCTAGAAACCATAAACCAAAATGCTCAGGAACAATGTACCACTCCCACAAGAGGGGTAAGCATACTGGATGTGATAATCAGCAACATGGGTACTGGATGGCAAGATGAGAAGTGTATCCCTCACTGGTAAGACCAGACCATAGAGTAATCACACCAGATATACACATCCTGACCACAGTCCCTGGCCAGAAAACCACAGTGAAAAACATGTGTAAAGCAAATGTTGCACTCCTCCAAACTGATGTGGAATCCATTAAAGGCCCTGTGCATGTGCAAAATATGGGCCACACCTCAGAACCCATTATACAGGCATTCCATGAACACTGCCAGGAATGCATGGATTATGCAATCCCAAATAAAACCAAGACACAATGCCATACACGCAGGCATCTGGCATGGTGGACCCCAGCCATTACCAAACCATGCAAGAGAATGAGGAAGCTACTACATGATAGAGCAAACCTAAAAAGGGAAGTAATCTCTGATCAGTATTATGGCAATAAAATATGTCCACTCATACAATCCACTAAGGTCAGCTACAACAAGTTGAATCTGTGAATCTTGAGGCAATGTTACACCTGCCCCAGGTACACAGACAACCCTCTTCTCCCCCCAAAAAATACAAATATATGTGAGAGATGCAACCATGTATCCAAACCGGAGGCTGAGCTCTCTCAACTCAGTACTGTCAAAACTAGTCAAGAGGAGAAGGTAACCACACACACCACAAACCCAGTCTCACATAGACCTATCACAACTGCAAACCAAAGACATAAACACAGAAAAACATTCCCGGAGGCTCTAATTACATACACACCACATCAACAGAGGCCTCCAAAGCAGACACCCAAGAAACCACTACCTCCAAACATAGCACATTCAACACATAGTACACAAAGCTGGTGTGCCAAACAGTCACAGGCCAGAAAGAGAAACAACATGCCTGATATAGTTGTAATAGGTGACTCCATAGTCAGACACACTGCTGTCCCGCTCACCAGACTGAACAAGGGAAAGGGTACAGTAAGCTGCCTGTAGGCTGTTGCAATACGCCACATAACACAAGTATGCAGGTCACCCCAAAGCAAGCACAAATATGATGCAGTCATTGTCCATGCTGGTGTGAATGACCTGAGACGTACCTCCCTGGACTACATGAAAAGAGACATAGATGAGCTCTCCGATTATGTAGTCCAGACCGGTATGACACTGACCTTGTGCAGCATCCTACCCTCACCAAGAATGATGCCACAGTACAAACACAGAATGATCAGCTTTAACAAGTGGCACAATTACTGGTGTCATTCCAAGGGGATCCAATGTCTGTCTGCTTGGGATGTCATGCTTGACAAGCCACGCTGCTTTGCCAGGGATGGCTTGCACCTGTTACCCCTGTGCGTCTGGATATTGGCTAAGGCTCTTGCCACCTCCATAGAGCCTTTTGTAGGCAAGGCTGAAAAGACTAACCCACCTCCCTAGAAAACATAAGTGGAAAGAAACATAAGGGTAATGCTGCCCAATGCCAGACATGTAAACCTCAACATGCATGCTCCCGAGGCCCTCCCCAGTATGGGGAACATCGATGTCCGTGCAGTGACAGAAACCTGCAGCAAGGCTCCTGAGAGCACACCAGCACTACCAGGTTATACCTCATATCATGCGTTATGGCCCCAAAACCTGGACCAAACCATAAAAGGAGGGGGAGTATCCATATTCAGCAAAGATACCCATACGTCCAGGTAACTGACAATGCACGAAGCATCGGAGACCACCCATGTGCAACTAACCATAGGCAAAACTGCTGTACAGTCTGTAGCATGCTACAGACCACACTCTCACACACAGGAACCCCACTCAGCCTTCCTGAAGACACTGGACAGTATGAATGTCTCACCAAATACCAAACAAGGTACTCACAAATTACCACATAGGTGGTAATCCATTACGTATGGAAGGAATAATCAGGGACCTAGGGACACAAGTGGACAGTAACCTGTCATGTGACACTCACATTGCCAACGTGGCTAGGAAGACCTTCTATATTGGCCACCTTATCATGAAAGCATTCACATCTACGTCAACAGAGGTCATTGTGCCCCTATACTGTTCTCTTATCAGGCCCATAATTTAGTACAATGCCTCATTTGGGATCTACCTTACCCGACACCTGCAGCAGTCAGAAAGACCTCAAAGGTACCTCACCAAGAGGATAAAGGGTCTCAAATATATGTCATATGCTGCCTGGCTGTAGACACCCCAGCTGTATGCAGTCACATACTGCCTACGCAGAGGCGTTGTATGCCTGTTGTACAAGGCCATGTCCAACAGAGGATTAATGGACATGCTCCACCCCAGAAAACCCAAATCCATCATAGCTGTGACAACGAGAGATGTCAACCTCAACACATAATGAAATAGGATGTGCTGGAGGGACAGATATATAACCCAGAGGCTCCCTACACCCTGGAACGGAATCCCACTCCATGTTAGGCAGAGCCCCTCACTGACTCTCTTCAACAGGAATCTTGCCAAGTGGATGAGTAATCGTAGATGTACACTGGGGGTCTTCACTGTGTCACGTCCAGACAGAGGCACAGTAAAGTAAATCCTAAATGGCCATAATATTCACATATCAAGGGGTGGCGAAAGCCACACACACTCTGGCTAGGCTTATAAATGCCCTAGGGCAGATAGCCTAGTATGAACCAATGAACCTATAAAGATACAAATTGTACAGGACACTAAGGATAATCACAAGGCTTTCTTAACTGATGGTAGGAACCTTGTTGGGAATTCACAGATATGCTCTGAATCACTCAAATATTGCAAACAATATACCAAACACACACACATTGCCAA
This sequence comes from Protopterus annectens, assembly GCF_019279795.1. Lineage (NCBI taxonomy): Eukaryota > Metazoa > Chordata > Ceratodontiformes > Protopteridae > Protopterus > Protopterus annectens. The sequence continues at coordinate 179,088,395 of NC_056725.1, read as the reverse complement.
CATCCAACCTGACAGGTGCAGTGCAACCCCCCCCCAAAAAAATGCCAAATATCTATCCCAGCAGAGTGCTGGCCCCCTGACATTGCAGATGCTGAGGTAACAGCCAGCATCTACAAAGCAAAACACACAGCATCAATGGTACGAGATGGTGCCCTGGCCTGAGTCCAACATGGACTCCAAGAAGAATGGAACGCCAAATAACACTACTGCTCAATGTCAGCCTTACCACAGGATATGTACCCAAAGAGCAGTGTGCAACAACAGTGGTCCTTCTCCACAAAGGTGTTGCCTGAATGGATACTGCAAACTACCACCCCAGAATCCTGACAAGCTTGGTCTGCAAAGCTATGGAAAGGATCAGCATGTACCTCAGACATAAAGATATTGGGGACCTACAGACACTGGACCCTACCCAGTGTGGCTTTCTTAAGTGCAGATCCTGCCCCTTAAACATGTCTGACTCATTTGAAACAGTCATTAAGGCCATTGATGAGGGGAATGTGGTCCACACAGCCTAGCTGGACCTTGCAAAAGGCTTCCATACAATACCCCACGTGTTCATTATAGATAAGCTCACCAGCTTAAATATAAACCCCTATGTCAGTAGAGGGGTTGCAAACCAGACCAAGGACAGAACAGACATGGTCAGAAATGCTGCAGCCATGTCAGACAACAAACCAGATACAACTAGCATCCCACAAGGCTCGGTCCTGGGACCTCCCTTGTTTGGTATATATGTCCCATAGGTACAGGCCAACATGGGAGGACTGTGTCTGAACAAGTTTGCAGAGGACTACAAACTGGCCACCATATCTGACCCTCCAGCTGACACAAGCATCCCACAAAAGGGCCACATAGAAACAGACAACTGGTGCCATAGCCATGTCAGCAAGCTAATTGCAGAAAAGTGTATAGTCAACCCCTGTGGATATACAGTAAGTGCCCACCAATTACCACATAGGTGTTAACCCATTAAGTACTTAAGATGTAATAAGAGACCTGGGGACACAAGTTGATAGATATCTTGCATTGGACAAGCATGTGGCTGTAGTGGTTACAGAAACATACCATATACCCACCTAATCATGAAGGTAGTCAGATCTAGATCAGGGGTGGTCATTGTGGCTCTGTATTCATCCTTCATCAGCCTCACAATTGAGTACAATGGCCCTGTGGGATGTACCTCAGCAGACACCTCCATCAACCTGAAAGACCCCAAAAGTACCTCACCAGGAGTATCAAAGAGATTGAAGAGATGCCATGTGTTGCCTGATTAAACAAACTGCAGCTCCACACAGTGCCATACTGCCTGCCCAGAGGCAAGCTGTGCCTGATGTATAAAGCCATGTCCAAGCTGGAATCAATGAACATGCTGCACCTTGTACAATCTGAATGGCAGTGAGCTATGCACATGAGAGACCTGAACCCCGGCACTGACATACATAGGACATGCTGTACTGATTGATCCATAACACAGAAGCCACCCCCACTCTTGAGTAAACTCCCAGTACAGGTTAGCCAGAGAGTCACTCATTGACTCTCCTCAAGAGGAATCTTGATGAGTGGATGGGAGATGGTAGGTTTACCCTAGGTATCACTGTTATGTCACGGGTAGACGGAGGCACAGTATACTAACCATCACATATGTCATGGCAAACTCCAGTTACAATGTGTGTCGAAGGACAAACACACTCTCTGACTAGCATTAGAAATGGCCTAGGGCACATCGCTAGTGTTTGCCAATGTCCACCTATGTTGTGGAATACACTACCAATGTTGGACAAGCCTGGTTTAAGTAGTCCATATCTGAACATAATGCAACATGGTCATATGTGCACAACTGGCCCCTAACCAGTCTGTTGTGCTCACTATGAAAATTTAAAGCAGTGATAGGACTAAAGCCCAGGATACTGTCCACCACAGTGAAAGTACTGAACCAGTACACTATACGGTACTACAGTGTTTGGTCAGTATGAAAGGATGTTGACAACTGTATGCAAAGTATCCCATGCAAACCCTGCAGGCACAGTATAATCCCTCTTGTGTTCAGACACAAAGCAGTTGGCCAGTAAGTACACAACATGACACCCAACACACAACCATAAACGTGAGATATTGTTGAAGTTCGCACTCATCCACAAATGTGGTGAACTGCAGAGTTCAACATATGGAAAGCGCACACTGGGCATGCTCGCACACTTTGATAAATGAGACATATGTCAGACAACATGCCATGGAAAGCCTGAACTGGGCATGCTCACACACTTAGGCCATATCTCAGTTTAGCAGTTGGCCACACATATCTGGTATTTGTACATGTTATTCCAGGAACCAACCACATTACAGCAATCTGCCCAGTGCACACAGTTAAATGACTACAGAGACATAAGTGATATAGTGGATCCCTCTCATATTCAAACATCTTCCACAGATACACAAGTTGTTTATAGAAACAGGGAATGCTATGGCAATAAAGACCTGCAAACAGTCTATCAGCAACAAATATTGTGCATCTGACAATTAAACATATGGGTGTAGAGGTCAATACTAGGCTGTTTGCCCTAGGGAATGAAAGCTTAGCCAGAGTGTGCTTGGTGTCTGCCTCCCCAGTACAGTAGGCTACTGTGCCACTGTAAAGTAGGTCACATAAGGCACTGTTTGAGGCTAGTGTGCTGTGCCTCCATCAAGCAGGGAAACAGTGGAGATCCCAGGGGTTGAATTTGCTATGCCACATCCATGTGGCTGGTGTTTGCTGGAAGAGGGTTGGTGAGGACCTCTAACAGTAAGTGGGCGTCAATAACAGACTGAGGGGAGCCTTATCTGCAGTGTCTGGACAATTTCACTGTCAACACTTTATCATGATCATTATGAGGGATTGAAGTGTCGTGCCAGTACTGTTCAGAGATGTCCTCCCGCTGTGGGCTACTGCTCTGCAATGTATTAGCTCACTCCATCTGTTGGACAGCTCGTATATGGCTGGTGTACACCTGACAGGTGTCCTGTTGTGGAGGAGTCATGGGTATATTTGGGATAGCATGATCAATGCAAACCTTCCACATGCTCATAGAATGCAATTGTCAAGGATTATGCAGAGTGGCCTGTATACTCCCCCAGCATGGGTCCTTTGAAGTCTTCCACCCCAGTCTTCACAAGTGCAAAGTCTGCTTTTGATAAATACACTTTGTTTGCAGTGACAACCTTGCCTGGGGTGGGGATGGGATATGGATGTCCAGGGAAAGGTGGGTATGGTCAGATATCAACAATGGTGGTCTACCTCTGGTGTGGAACAGTGAGTACCCATGTTGCAGATGGTCAGGTGCAATATGTATTCCCCCTTGTGGCTGTGGTGAGTGGTCCTGCCATAGCACATGGACACACAAATTGTAGTGGCTGTAGGGTAATGTTGTAGAGGCCTGAGTAGTTCCCACACACAATATACCTGTACCGGACGTTAACAACTGGAATGGTGTATGTGAACACCTTCATATCTTGGCACTGTTCCCAGGGAAGCAAAGTGTGTGTCCTGGATGTGGGAGGGGTGGTCTGAACTGGTTGTGTTGTGTGTTACAGGTCCTATTGTCACGAAGCATGGTATAAAACATAACCTGCCAGTGCTGATGTGCATATCTGACCCTGAAGTAGGTGGCTGCAAATGCATATATATGCTATCCCCCACCTGACAGGTAGTAATAGATGTACATACCTCTGTATAAATAATGATGTCAGCACCCTATAAATACTGCAGGTGCAGAACAGATTCCCAGTAATTCGGATAGTGCGCTCCACTAATGCGTCTCCCTCAGGTGTCATAATATAGTTAGATAGGGGTTTGAATCCTGCAAATGCTCAGTGTGTGTGTGGGGTTGGTGTGTGTCCAATTCTGTGTGAGAGAAATGTCCCTTTTGGCAACTAGGAGAACACACTACAGGATGCACATTCCCCTTTCTAAACACTGATGATGCCAGCACCCTATAAGTACAGCCGGAGAAGGGAAATCTCCCAGTAATGCGAATAGCGTGCTCCGCTAATGCATCTGTCTCGAGTGTCATAACATAGTTAGGTAGGGGTTTTAATCCTGCAAATGTTTAGTTTGGGTGAGTGGGGTTAGTGTGTGTGCAATTCTGTGTGAAAGAAATGTCCCTTTTGGCAACTAGGAGAACACACTACAGGATGCACATTCCCCTTTCTAAACACTGATGATGTCAGCACCCTATAAGTACAGCCGGAGAAGGGAAACCTCCCAGTAATGCGAATAGCACGCTCCGCTAATGCGTCTGTCTCGAGTGTCACAACATACTTAGATAGTGGTTTAAATCTTGCAAATGCTCAGTGTGTGTGTGTTTGGGTGAGGGGTGTTAGTGTGTGTGCAATTCTGTGCGAAAGAAATGTCCCTTTTGGTAACTAGGAGAACACACTACATGATGCACATTCCTCTTTCAAAACACTGATGATGTTAGCACCCTATAGGTACAGCCAGAGAAGAGAAATCTCCCAGTAATGCAAATAGCGCGCTCGGCTACTGCGTCTCATACTAGTGTCATAACATAGTTAGGTAGGGATTTGAATCCGTCAAGTGTGTGTGGGGGGGTTGAAGTAGGGTGTGTGCAATTACATGTGTGAGAGAACTGACCCTTTTGGAAACCAGTACAACACACCAGCTGCTGCATATTCCAATCTCTAAACAGAGATGATGTCAGCACCCTACAAGTACAGCAGAAGAGGGCAAATCTCCCAGTAATGCAAATAGCACACTCTGCTACTGCGTCTCTCACTACTGTCATAGCACAGTTAGTTATGGCTTTGAATTCCACAAATGCCATGTGTGTTTTTGTCACACAGAATGCCCATGTGTGTGGGCTGTTGTTCACAATAATACATGACATCGATTAAATCAGTAATGGCAATGCACACATATGATGTATGTGTGTGCCAACTACACATATATACCTGTGACCTTCAATAGTTCCCATGTCTGACGTCTGCCACATGTGAATACATGGTATTTGCACTGGATAACATTATGACTGTGGTTTTCTGTGCGGGTGCTGCATGTGGTATGTGTATATACAGTGTGAGTTGTATATGGTATCATCCTAGCAGCGAGGGATACACATCTGGTCTGGGGCATATAGTCTACATGTTGTTGATGAACAGATGCTGCATGTTTTCACCTGTTGTGGGAGTGGTAACAAGTTGTTCCATAGCAATGCAGTGACTACATGCTAGGAACCTTTCAGCTAGGGTGTTGTAGCTACAGTAATTCATCAGCATTCAGTAATACTTCAGCATTCTTGGTCATTCTTGGGTCATACCAGCCTGTGCCACATGCTCAGAGAGCCCTTCTATGTTCCCTATCATGTAGTCCAGGGAGGTACATCACAGGTCAGCCATAGTGGCACGGACAATGACTGAGTCATATGTGTCCATGCCTCTGACTGACCTGTATGCTTGTGTTATGTGGTGGACCATAGTGCCCCACGGGCATATCACTGTGACCTTCACCTTGTCCAGCCTGGTGAGTGGGACCTCACTGTACCGGACAATAAAGGTACCCAACACAACTGTAGCAGGTGTGTTGTCTAGCCATTCAGGCTGTGACTGTTTGGCACACAGGATTTGTGTGCTATGTGTTGCACGTGCTGTGTTCCGGCTTAACGTATGCCTGTGTGCCAGCTGCAGAGGTGTCTGCTGCTCAGGCAGGATGCTATTCTGAGGCTCCAAGAATGCCCCAGTGTGTTCATGTGTTTGGATTGCTGTCAGTGTAGGTCTACATCAGACTGGTATTGTAGTCACTGTAGTATTTCATGCCACCTGACAGGTTATGCCAGTACTGGGTTCAGAGTGCTTAGTCCCCAGTTTGGCTATGTGGTTGCATCTCACACATGTGTTGTACGTTCATGGGTAGGGAAGAGGGTTGACTGTGTACATGCGGCAGCTGTGAAATTGCCGCATGACTCACATATTCCACAACTGTACCATAGAGGTGACTGACAAGTGATCATTGCACATGCTACCATAGTATTGTGATTGCCATGGTGAATAACAGCACATAGGGCCAAAGGGGAACAAGGTACAGAAGGTGAGTATGTGAGGGTGTAGTGCCTGTGATTAGTTAGCGCTGCCATATATGACTGCTCACATGGTCAAATGCCAGGTAAGTCATATGCAATGTGTCACAGGCAACGTACATGCGAACAGGACAAACAGTGATGTTCTGTCAAGTGAGACATGGACATACATATAGTAAGCTATGCAGATATCACTAGGAATCCACAGAAGCTCCGTAAATCTGCATTGCAGGTGGAATCAGTGTTCCAGGGTAACTGCAAGCAAACATGCATGCAAACAAAGCTACAGTAAGCAGGGCTGCATGTAGTCCATTGTACAACAAACAAGCTGTACCACTTTCAGTAGGTAACAGTGCAAATATGCAGGCACTATACACATGTACATGGAAATACACAGGTCAGATGGCCAGGGTCCAGTCTCAGGGCACACAAGTGTACAGACCATGTACCATCAGGATGTACAATAACTGGACGGAAATCCAGGTGCTCATACCTGCACCAATACACATGTCAAATAACAGACCCTGAGCCTTCACTCAGTGGTTCCATACTTAGTAGGATGTATGCTACCTGTCCTGTCAACACAGTATCCCTGACATTTATGGGGACTCTCCCTCCTGTGAAAGTTAGTTTTGTGTGTTGGGGCTGTCTAGCATGGTATGAGGTGTGAGCTTGCAGTGCTAGGGTGCTCCTGTGTGTCCTGTACCAGTTGTGTAGTACTGCACACGTATCAACATCCTCAAACATCCGCATTGCAGAGTCCAGTGTGGGCAACATGCCACTTTCAGTTTACATGTCCATCATTGCGTATCAATACTTTCATTACCTTATCCCCTGTGCTACCTATGTATGTGGCCTTCTGTTGACATCCTTACCACCAGTATGCAAACATGTGCAGATGATACACTATGGTATTTACCATGGGTGTAGAAAACAGTACAAGACAATCATACCCTTACTGCATCAGGCATGCTGGGATATACCCACAATTATATCAGCACACTGTGCTGTTAACAACATGATACTATTACTACACATCTATGTAGCCACCCTGTGCATCAGCAACATGTTAACCTGTACCTGCACTGATGTTACAGATTGCAGAAGGTGGCACAGTTTCATCATATGCACAGGGTGTGAACTTGGTATGCCTGAGTCTGCCACTGATACCACCAATTGACATGTATGTCATAGGAGGACTATGGCTGACAAAGTTTGCAGATGACTGCAAACTGGGAGCCATAGTGGAAAGTACATCGGACACAGATATCCTTCAGAGGGGTCTCACGGAAACTGATAGCTGGTGCCAGAGCCATAGCCTGAAGTTAAATGCCAAAAAATGTAGTCATACCCTTCGGGAAAAACAAGGTAACCCCAAGCTACCATATTGGTGGCAATCCACTAAGCACAGAAGAGGTTATCAAGGACCTGGGGACCCAGGTTGACAGTGGCCTTTCTTTTGACACTCACATTGCTAAAGTGGTTAGAAAAACCTTCTACATTGCCCACCTGATCATGAAGGGATTCACATCCAGATCAAGTGAGGTCATTGTTCCCCTGTACTCTTCACTTATCAGACCAATGATCGAGTACAATGCCCCATTCGGGATGTATCTCACCCGACACCTGCAGCAATTGGAGAGACCCCAAAAGTTCCTCACCAAAAGGATAAAGGGACTCCAAAATCTGTCATATGCTGCCAGACTGAAGAAACTCCAGCTCTATTCAGTCGCATACCGTCTGCTCAGAGGTGACCTGTGCCTGACATACAAGGCCATGTCCAACCTGGAATTAATGGACATGCTCCACCTCAAAAAATCCAAATCTACCAGATCCACTAGAGCAAGCGACTTAAACCTTAGCACAGATATAAATAGGACATGCTGGAGGGATAGATTTGTCACCCAGAGACTCCCTATGTTATGGAATAAAATCCCGGTCCATGTGAGGCAGAGCACTTCGCTGGCTCTGTTCAAGAGAAATCTTGACCGGTGGATGGGAGATCATAGGTTTACCCCGGGAATCATCTCTGTGTCACTGTTGGACAGAGGCACAACAAACTAATGGGCACAGTATTTTTTAACATAAGAGGTGGCGTAAGCCACAAAAACTCTGGGCCAGGCTTATAAATGCCTTAGGGCAGATAGCCTAGTATAAACCTATGAACCTATGAACCTATGTGTATGTGTGTTGGTGAGGGACAGCAGTACAAGGTGGGGCAATGTTGATGCAGTGTGTGCATGTATGCAGTAGCCCTAGGTGTTGTCAATTCGCATGTGTGTATGGATGCACACAGTTCCACCTCATGGCTGCCATATACCGGTGTTTGTGGACAGCCACAGACTGTACTTGCCAGGTCATACAGATCAGTGTCTCTGGCCACGCACACAGTACCTGTGCCTTGCAGGGGTGCTACGGACCATATCCAGTACTAATCCAGACTGGGTACTGTCATCAGAAGCAGGTGTTCATTGACTGGACACAGATCCCTGTTGGGCCTGTCCAGAGCCACGTGCACATGGTCTCCTGGGGCAGTCTGATGACAGCACAGACCCAGCATTGCTGGGGCTGCTGCTGGCATTATGAGGGCGGCCGCGGCCCTGTTGTCATCCACAATGACTGCCAGCTGCTGTTGTTGCTGGCATACGCCCATGTCGACGCCTCAACCATCCACCATTGCCCTGGCTCATGGACATGTAGTTGTGGAACTGATCTAATATGTCCCCACAACGTCTATCTATGACATCGGTGAAATTACGGATGGCAGCCGCAATGTCACACATACTGTCACTCATGGCTGTGCGACATGCTGTCAGCTCCCTCAGACCCTGTCTGGTGTACCATTCCATACGTGACTGTGCCTGCATGACAGCCCGAAACATAGCTGAGGTTGTAAGACCTCTGCGGGCACATCTGACAGGGGCAGTACGCCCACAGATGCTCCCACGAGAACCCCTGGACATCTGTCTGTGTGGTACCATCTCAGGGACATGCCCATGGTTGCTGTGTGGGGAAGCATGTGCCACAGATACCACATTACCCTGGTCAATGCCCACTGTATCCTGTCCATCACCTAGGGACATTGGTGACAAAGGATGTATTGGCAGGATGACTGCGCGCATTGATGGGGTTGACAGCTGTGTAATGTCAATTGGCTGACCAATGACGGACCCTGGCACACCTTCCTGTGCCATTACACAGATATCATCATTATCACTACCCGTGGCACCTGATTCAGGTTCTCTGCTGCATGACACCAGAGCAGCACCAGAACCTGTGGGAGGGAAACAGGAAACAAAGTTTACAATGTCTACACAATTTTACCAGTGATGCACACATGCACACATGCACACATGCAGACATGCACACATGCACACATGCACACATGCGCACATGCACACATGCGCACATGCACAGATGCACACGCACACAGGTGCACACATGCACACATGCACACAGGTGCACACATGCACACAGATGCACACATGCACACAGATGCACACTTGCACACTTGCACACTTGCACACTACTCAGTATGTGAGATATCAACACACAGACACAGACACACCTGCATGCATACACAGAGCACTACTGATTGAGCTTAATATTACTATCACTATCAAGACTATTAAAGGTATTGCTAATACACACTCACCAGCATGGATAGGCTGCATTGCTGTTACACTGGAGGGACCTGCAGAAGTGAGGAAATTAATGTCAGTGGGCACAACTGTGCCATTGTTACTGAGTATGATACAGGTCAGTAGTACAACAGTTGCCTTTCACAGGTCAGCTGCTGATATTGAGAATATCACACTTGCACATTAAATACTATGATGACAGCTACAAACCAAGGACACACCTCACACATGCATTAACTACCAGTGTACACAACAGTCAACTATACATATGGCATATTACCTGCACGCTCGTAGTCTTGCTGCTGTGTGGCTCCAGCCTCCATCATAATGCAGGTCTGCTGCTGTTGTTGTTGTTGGTGGGCTTGAGCCACAACACTTAGGAGTAGTCCCTCCAGTCTGGTGAGTGGGGGATGTGTAGCCACCCCACCACCTGTGGCAACCTGTTGCCTGTGGATATCCGATGCACGCTAATGGACATTTCTGATTAAATCACTGCAGTGATGTTGTACCTGCTCATATGTCCTATTATGCATGCCTATGTCATTTACCCGACGGACCAGGTCTTGCCACAGTTCAGCCCTCTCCAGCTGATTCTGGCTGGTGCGGGAAAAGAGTATTGCAAAATCCTGCACCAGGCTCTGGTGTATTTCCTCATCCTCGGCTGCAGAGTATGCCGGATTGTGCTGGTGAACCATGGTCCTGAAAAAGAAAAGAAAATGATATCAGCAAAATATGTCAGCAGAATTTGGCACACATACTACACATGCTGCTCGACTGTTGTGATACAACATATCTCCCATATATAGCATCTGTCTGTCTATTGGTGGATACACATGTAAATGGCCAGGTATCAATGCTCAGCCAACAACTGTGCAACAGTACCTGGCACACTCCATACGACATACTACCAAACCCCAGCAGTCAGCACACTGATTCAGGTCCAAAGCACCTCCTCACTCTGGGGGTTTGTATCGAGGTACTGTATGGTGAACATCATCAACTACTGTGATCTGACCACAAACTAATTGCCCTGGATATACATATCCCACCTCCACCACCAGCACAAACAACTACAGTGAATAACATTCCAAATGCAAACTTTACACTTCTTAAGACTGAGATGGTATCCTTTAAGCCCACTGGGCCAGTGGAAGCCACAACCCACAATGCTGACTCCTTCACAAATGATTTCTATGGACATCTCCGAGAATACATGGATCATGCAATCCCATATAAGACCAAGACACTCTCCACAAAGGGAAAGCATCCTGTCTGGTGGACCCCAGCCATAAACAGATTGTATAACAAAATATGGAAGCTACTGCAAGACAGAGCATAATTCCATAAAGGGAAGGCATGTCTGATCAGCACTAGTAAAGAGCTATGTTCTCTCATATAAACATCCATGGGCAACTTTGAGAGGGAAATCACCAGGGACACTACAGATAACCACAAGGCCTTCTTCAGTTATGTTAGAAACCTGGTCAGAAACCCTCCAAAATGCTCATAGTTAGTACACAACAACAAATAATTCACTGAACCCACAGATATTGCCAACATTGTGGCAGACAGGTTCAGTGCAATTTCCCCCCCTCCCTCTCCCCCAAACGAAGACATACTTATCACAGCTGAATGTAACCTCCCTGTCATCACAGATGTCCAGGTGAGAGCCGCCTCAGAAAAGCAAAAAACAGCATCAATGGGACCTGATGGTATCCCCGGTTGCATGCTACATGAACTCCAAGAGGAGCTAAACCCGCATATAGAAGTGCTATGTAACACTAGCCTGACTACAGGATATGTACCTGTACACTGGCATACAGCAGCAGTGGTTCCACTCCACAAAGGAGGCACCTCTACATACCAATACAATACAACACAATACAATACAATACAATACAATACAATACAATACAATATGCTATTGCCCCTGGGACTACAGCAGCATACTGTTCTCCTACCCTGACCCTTGTGACACATGTGATGTGATGGTACCTGCTCCTGTCAAACAGTTACACAGGGTGACTCATATGGCATATTACCTATCTGACTAACATTCAGCAGGGGTATGTGTGACATGTACTCATGGGGAGTCTTGCTTCTTAATGCTGTGTGGGTTATTGCAGGGTATGTCTTATCTGTGGGTAGGAACCTGTACCTCCACCATGTGCTTTCTACTGCGGTGTCAAGGACGACACACAGCGGCCATTTAGGTTGTGGATGGTGTGAGGTGTTACTATGGTTGTTGGACATCTGTCATGGGTGTGACTTAAGTATGTAAATCCAGGAGTGATAACCTCTATGCGGGTAGTATGTGTGCACTCTGTGGTGTTGTCAGTCACTGTGCATTGGTAATGTGTTTGAGTGCATTGTCACAGTGTCGTACATGTCACTGTGTCCTTCTCCATATCTGTAGCTGTCATGTGAGGTACATACCGTGGCAGACATTGTGTGGTGTGGAGGGGTACACTGACCTACATGTCCATAGCTGACACACCATGTCTACTGACACATACCATGTACAGGTATTCCAGGAATAGTGTGCCACTGTGACTATCATTGGGGGGCCTATTGTACATGTTTATGACCCTGTTCACCCCTGACACATGCAGTGGTGGGCAGCCAATCACATATCTGGTGGTTACTAGTGTAGGTGATTTGAAATGGGGTATGGTAGTCCAGTTTCGACACTGGTGTTCACTCCATGCCTTTGTCACCAGGCACCTGTTGCAATACATCTGTACACATGTGCCTCACTCAGAATCTCTCTCTCTCTCTATATATATATATGTATATATTATATATATATATATGTCTATATATATATATATATATATATATATATATATATATATATATATATATGTCTGTATACATATACACATATATATATCGATGTACATATATTGCTATAGATATGGAGAGAGGGGGGAGTGTGACAGAGAGGGGGTGAGAGTGACAGAGGGGGTGGGACAGGGGGAGTGTGAGATAGTCATATACAGTCATATCTGTAGATAGTCAGATCTGTCTGTCTATGTATATGTATCTACATATATCTATATCTGTATGTGTGTATTACATATATATGTTTGTACATATTCTATCTATCTACATCTGTCTATGTATTCCTACATCCCTCTCTATCTATGTATACATATATGCATATTATATATATATATATATATATATATATATATATATATATATATATATATATATATATATATATATATATATATATATATTTATATATATACATACATACATATATTGACATACATACGTATCCATATGATAGATAGGTATATCAACATGTTTGTTTACAACACTGTATACACACACTAACATACTGCTAAACATACATAACTGTGAAACCTACATTGTACATTGCACTACAACCTACATTCAACCTTCATTGATATGTGCACATAGATGCCCTCACATACATATGCATGTACAGCCTTCACTGATAGTTGCTGTATGTCACCTGCCCTATGCACATCTTCATATACATATAGATACAGACCAATGACACATATGGAGGGTTCACAGTATGTAGACTTTTAAAGTATTACTTTACATTATTTATTTATTTATTTTACATTTGTTAACCGGGGGTGTCTGACTGAGCTGAAAAGGCCCTTTTTCAGCAGAGGCCTGGGGAGAAAAGCTCCACAAAGAAAAATTACAGACACATTTAGTTATTTAGACATAATCAGTATACACACAAATTACAAGAGACATGTTTTTACAGTGGCATGCGGCACAAACAGTTACAGTGGAGAGAACAATCAAAAAAGATATTAATTTTAAAATAAAGGTAAGTAATAGATTTGTGGTGTACAGCTGAACTTTGGAATGTAGGTAGAATACATACATAGTACACAGGTACAGTACATACATTGTAGATTAGCCAGTGTTTGTGAGTAAGATTGAAAAACTATTATAAATTCCTCTAGATTTAGTATGCATATGTTATCCGCTTTCACTAGCCTGGGGAGCAATCATGGCACTGCCAACTTTGCTTGAGATGTTGCCTGATGAGGTCTTTAAAGGAGGCTTTGGATGATGTGTTTTGAATGCTAGTAGGGACAGAGTTCCATTTTTTAGCCACCGAACTACTATATAGTGCATCTCCAAAGCTATTATAGCTGTTGGTGACTTCTAGTAGTAGTTTGCTTGATGATCTAAGTGGCCTTTTGGCTGAGTGATGTTGTACTAGGTTTTTGAGGGCAGGACACTTATTGGGGAGGTAATAGATAGAATGACAGAGGCAGAGCTGATTGTAGGTTAGGAGGTTGGGCAGTTCAAGCCAGTGGAGCTGTCTCAAAGCAGTACAATGATGAGTTCTATATGAGCAATTTGCAGCAAAATGGGCAATTCTGTTATAGCAAGCTTCCATTTTGCTTAGTTCAGTTTTGTTGCGATTAGTCAGAATGGGAAATGCATAGAGTAGGGTGGATAGAAGTTGGGAGCGAGCAATGGCTGATCTTGTGTTGTTGGTAAGAAATGGTTTGATACGGTAGAGTGACCCCAGTTTGGCATGTACTTTTTTAATAGTTAAGTTCAGATGACTATCAAATTTTAGGTGGGAGTCTATGGTTATTCCCAATAGCTTAGCCTGTGCCACTGGAGCAATTGGAGTAGCATTTGTGGAGTAGATAGTGAATTGACTGTTAGTGTTTTTGTTAGAACTGGTTATAATCATAAGCTGAGTTTTCTTTGGACTGAGGATAAGTTGGGCTTTGGTAAGGTAGTTTTCAACATCAGAGAATGCTAGTTGAGTTGTTTGCAGGAGGGTGGGAATTTTTTGTGCAGCACAGATTAAGGTAGTGTCATCTGCATACTGAATTATAGATGCATGCTGTGTGGAGGTGTGGAGGTCATTTGTGAAGACTGTGAATAGTAGTGGTCCTAAGATAGAACCCTGTGGGACTCCTATAGTTATGGGCAGCTGAGGAGAGAGAGAATCTTCCCATTTCACAGCTTGGTACCTGTCAGTTAAGTAGCTTTGGAACCAGGTAAGAGTGGAATTAGATAGATGATATTGGTTTAGTTTGTTTAGCAGGATTTGGTGTGAGACTGTGTCAAATGCTTTGGACATATCCAAAAAAAGAGTTGACACTTGCAGGCCTTCATTTTTGAGACGGTTTACTGTGTCTGTGAAGCAGAGGAGAGCTGTAGTGGTACTATGGGCAGGTCTGAAACCATGCTGAGTAGGTGACAGCAGGTGATAGTTTAGCATCTGGGTATGGATGCATTTTTCTAGGATTTTGGCCAGGGGGGAGAGTAAAGCAATGGGTCTGTAGTTATTAAGTTCAGTGGAGGTCCCGCCTTTATGTATGGGTGTAACATAGGATATTTTCCAGAGTTTGGGCACATAGTTTTCAACAATTGATCTGTTTATGAGAGTGGAGACTGGGATAGCAATAGCATCTGCTGTAAGTTTCAAGAAATAGCTGGGGAGTAGGTCGGCTGCTGTTGATGAGGTTTTTAGTTTGGAGAGCATGCTTTTGATTGAAGTGGTGGAAACTGTTTTGAGGGTAAAGCTAGTATTAGAGTTATTTGTGTTGGGGGGATAGTGAGGAAGGAACTGTCCTGTGATACTAAGGATAGAATTGAGTTCACAAAGTGGGAGTTGAATTGTGTTTCGATGGGAACTTTAGTGTCAGGGGTGGTTGGTTTGGGGGTAGCCTTTTGGGTGGATTTATTTATTACCTGTGTTTGTCACAGCTGCTTGTGTTGCCTTTTGGATCGGTGTCCTGCTGCTGCTCCAGTTGACGGATGACAGCTTTCTAGTAGGTTTTGTTAATAAGTGTTTTTGTTTATGTTTTTTCTCTCTCTCTCTCTCTCTCTCTCTCCCTACCTCCAGAGGGTGCAATGAAAGTATTGCATGTGTGGACTGGGAGTACAGCATGCTTTTGTAGGTATCTGCATATGTCCATGTGATGGCCTCTGCACCAATTGTTAGCCAGCATTTGCTAATTGCATGCAGCCAGTTGTGTACTGATTGCAGTTCTCACTGTGATTTCAGGACAGTGCTATAAAAAGGTATGTGAGATAGGCATAGCCCTTTCAGATTTTAAGGGCAGGGACCATGCTGGTATGCTGTGGACACTGTTCTGTGAGTGTAAAGGTTTTTATCTCGCTCATATTTCCAGCTGTGTTGTAGATTAACATTTCTCCATTCATTTCTCCAGTTTCCTGTACTAAGTGTGTATGTACACTGACACCTAAGACTACTACTACTGTTAATGTGGGTGGGTTTGCTTTCCTGTGGGACATGTGGTGTAACTGGTATATAGCAGTGGCTCTTGCACTTTGTTGCTATGGCTTCATTATTTGCCCTTTACATTCACTACTTGTATGCCTGCTAGGTGTCTTGACTGTAGTGTGTTGCTGTGGCTTTCCTATCTTCCATGTACATTCACACCTTGGAATGCTTGCTATATCTGATAGGGTGTTACTGCATGCAGTGTGGTCTGGCCATGGTGTGGGCCTTGACATCTATTAGGGTATTTGAGTATGCTGCTGAGCAGGCCCCAGAGACTCTCAGGTGCATCTTTTATCTGCCTCATGGAATGGTACATATCAGTGGGGTACACCCATTAAATATTCTGGTATTCTGCAGTTGTGACTGTGGGTTAGCATGAGCATATGTATTACTACACTATTTCTGCCTTGCAAGTGGTGCATACTTTCAGTACTTCATAGTTACCATTGCATGGGTTGTAACACCTTTCTGCCTACTGTTTGTACATTTCACAGGGAGTCTGTGGGGCATCACTGTAACTCAGTCACTGTTGCTATGTCTAGGCTCTTAACTATTCAAATATGGCAGTGTCATACCTCTCAAGTGTACAGATATTTGCAGGATGTCCACATTTTTGCCTCATATTTTGGTCCATATCTCATAAAACAGCTTTTTCTGGCAAATCACTCAGGGCTCACGTCAGACTATAGTGACAAACATTTCAGTTTCAGACTTCGTACCCTTCCAAAAATCCAAAATAATGCAAAACCTGTTACTCTCTCAACTGTCTAAGTTTGTCAGAGCAATATTTGAAATGTGTCCCTGTTTTTGGGCCTTTGCTCCACATTTTTTATTACGTAGTCTAGATGTCTTGCTGTAAGAGGTTATGGGGTATGGGCAGTGATTATCCTGCTGTGAGTATGTGTGTGGCTTGCAAGGTGCTACAGTGGCATTATTACCTACTAGCTACCAACTAGCATGGCTGTTTCTGTTCACACACTACTATTATAGAAATCCACTACAGTTGACAGTAAATATACATGACATGCTTTGTGTACTACACATCCTATATTCTCTTTACATTCATTCCTACTATTGCATGATATATTTATTGTAGCACAATGTTCTTATATAGCAGTCGTGGCTTAGAGGTAAGTCATGCAGACTACTGTTTCCAAGGTCCTGGGTTCGGGACTGACAGTGGGATTTTATTTTGCTTTTGAGCAGACTACAGGCCTTGTCATTCAGAGTGACTAAGGCACTTTTAAGCAGTTGTAAGTTGGTTAGCGCTGGTTTGCGCGGAGCACACGCATGCGCACTGGCGTTTAGCTCTGCGCACACACGCGCATACCCGCTTACAACTGCTTAAAAGTGCTTACTCTTGCGCACACCCGCGCTAATTTCTTTGAAAGAAAGGAAAATGGGGAGACAGGAAAGTGATGAAAAAGGGGTCACAAAGAGGGTAGGACAGTAGGGAAACAAGCTCGGGTTTTGCAGGAGGGATGTAGGTAAGGCCCATAGCTGCCCATTTCTTCATCAGCAACAGCTGTGCATATGTTTGTAATTTGGTGTGACATTTGAAACCTTCCACCCCTGAGAGAGGTGTAAGGACAACAATAATACTTGTTGTACAGCCAATTGTAATTGACAGTTTCCATGTCCAGCAGACATGTGTGCAAAATGGGCAGCTATGTATGGGGTGTAATTTTTTTGTGGGTACAGAGTGCCCTTTTTTTTTTTTTCAGGTGAGAGTGGTATGTCAGGTACAGGAAGTCGGTATAGCTGGGGAGGTAGGTTGAGTAGGTTAACAGACAAGACAAACAAGACGCATACAGGGGCGGTGTATGACACATGTGGGATGGTTACACAATTGATGGGGATGGATGTTTGGATATCTCGAGCCCATGAGCCCACAGATGGCAACAGTGGAACTGAGATCCCCACCCATGGGCAGTTGCCACTGTGCTTTCACTGCCCAGGACGGGGCTGTGCTGGGGGCTGTGTAGGCTGGGCAGCAGGCACACCCATGAGTTGTGCAACCCATGCCTCAAGCTGGCATAGGGGCCCAAGCACAGCGTGCCGGATCTCCCTACGCACCACAGTCCGGACACTACGGAGGGTGAGTGGATGTTCTCCTCCGGCCACACTTGCAGAGGAGGGACGAGCCCCATCCCCTGCAGCGCTTCCACCCGCAGGTGGCACAGGGCCACCGGAGGAGGGTCCGGCCTGGGCACTACTGCCAGGTGCACTCGCCAGCTGAGGAGGGAGAGGTGGGTCCACTGGAACCCGCCTTCCCTGTCGTCCTATGTTTTGCATTATGTTATGATAGTTTGGGTTAGTAACGTACAATACCATTCACAATTAGTTGTAACAGCATGCATTAGTATTCCCATTAACCAAACACCCATATATTCAAGCCATTGAACAGCAAGCATAACACATGCATAATTTGAACAGCAATGCACAATCCAATAACATGCAAGGTTGATTGATGGCAACAGGCCATCAGGTTTGGATGTATGAACAGGGCAGATGCATCAACGTACATGCAAATATGTATGAATCAACAGGACAAATGTCCAGGGGTGTTAATTGTGATTGCACATACCAATTTCACGTAGAATGGATTATATGTGGTTATAGGGTAGGGTGAAGAAAATTTAATTAACAACTTCAAATACCAATACATATGCTGTACATTTCTAGTAGCTGCAGATATATACACAGTACAGTTCTGCCCACAGTTTCCTATGTGATAACTACTTCAGGTTGGTGATAGGAATGTTACTGCTACATCAATATACATTTCATTTTTTATTCATACACATTCATATCTGACTCTGTTCAGCTACATCATCCTGCTACATTTGCTTTATATAGCTAACTGTCATACTTATATATTTATTTACAGTTATAGGGAGAGAATTATTGACCTGCCTGGTGGCGCAACCGCACCAGCCTATCGCCATAGGCTTGACGGTTCGCAGAACGGACACCTGCAGCTGTAATATAAATAAAGTAATATTGGAATACACATCTCAATAATATCAGCTAGGTTAATTTCTTACATAAATAATTACATGTAACTTACTCAGTAGTGGGGCATTGGGCATTTGACGGGCCTCCTGGATCCAACAGTTCAGTTGGTCCTGCTTCCATCTCTTCAGGTCCGCATGGTGGTGACGGACCTGCTCACCAGTCCTTGGTATTCCTGTGGCACTGGTGAGATCATGAGCCAACCGGTCCCATGCCTCAGCCCTATATGCTCCCCACAGGACCTGGCCCTGCATGAGTTGGGCCTCATGATTATGGATGAGGAGCCAAACCATATATTTGGACTCCTTAACACCCCACCTCTGTGCTCGGAAGCAACTGCCCTCACCTACACCTGACATCCTGGCTGCAAGTCAGTTCTACAATCGGTTATGCTGTGTATTCCCGCCTATGGGGCTTATATATGCCATTTTTCCTGCACTTATCTGTGATTGGCCATTTTGGAATTGTATCAGCTTCACAAAACCTGCTTTGTCATGCTCCTCTTTCTATTCATTCCTATATATATGCTATTACTGCATTTCTAAGTGCAACTGCCATGGCTTAGTGGTTCAGTACTTTGACTATGGTGCATGGTATCCTGGGTTCGAACCTGGCCATTTCTTTTTATATTTTATGACTGTCTACACAGGCTAGGAGGTGTGTCTGTGTAAAGGCAGTTTTGACACAGCTTGTTCAATGTTGCCTGTCGGTTAGCTTGTTGGCGCGGTGCGCAGCTCCGCGCAAACGGGTTACGCCAGTTTACACGTTGTTTGGCTGTCAGCACGCATATTACGCTCAGCTCAGCTACGGGCACACAGTTTCAGCATGTTAAAACGCTGCTCAACCCCGGGCACTCATTCTACACCTATTAAACCACTGCTCACCTACGGGCACTCATTCTACACCTGTTAAAACACTGCTCACCTACGGGCACTTATTTTACAACTGTTAAAACACTGCTCACCTACAGGCAGATATCCTCAACTTCTTAGACTGTAGCTCAGCTATGGGCACATCTCAAATTTTTTTTTTATTTTTTTATCTCACATTTCTTCAAAAAACATGGCCCATTTCATTACATTTTACATAAAATATAATTTTATATATGTACATATATGTCAGGGACTTGTTTCGTGCTTATTTCACTAAAAATAAAAATTGATGTTGTGGGGGCTCGAACCATGACTGCCTCCTCTTCAGCCGACATCTCTACCACTACACTATTGCTTCTTGGCTTACTTTGCATATTTAGTTCTTATATGCTTTTCCACTGACTGCTAACTGTGGCTAAGTGACGGGCACGCCCGCGCAAACGAGCGCACTCACGGGCAAACATCTTTACAAATTATAAAAAAAATATATAAGATGTTCATTTATACATTTTATGTTCATAGTCTGTGGGGGCATGTGTTGTGTTGTGTTTATTCACATTTACACGGACTCTGTCGTGGGGGTTTACTTTTGGGACTTTTACTCTTCTGGGGGCGTGTCTGTTTGCAGGGCTCGCCCTACGGACACGCCCCCTACTGTCTTCCACGGACCGTGTTAGCCTTAGGTGTGATTCTGCATGCCCTCATGTATATGCATGACATGCTGACATCACACCGTTTTACTGCAGCCTCCGTGTAAGCCTTGTAACTCTTACATGGAGGCTTCGTGAATCCTGCCCTCTGTCCTTACTCCTTGCAAAGGTTAAATGTGGAAGTAATTTACATGTTGCCAATGTACAGCTGCAGTGAGTGTCACAGTAATGAGACCTGAACACATATGTAACTGTTATGTGCTGCTGTAGGAACATGTTCAATCACATCTTTCTTGAATTTGTAATGTGTTGTTTTTAATGAACACTGATAAAAATAACCAAATGCTTTGAGTCATCAAACATTTCTGGTTAGGGGAGTTTCAGAAAGAGGACAAAGATAAGCAAAAGCAGGAAGTTCTTTTGCTCACTGGTTCTATAAATATGTTGGCCAAACCCCTATGACACATTCAGGGAATCACTTCTATGATTCCTGCTTTAATTGTTACAAACAGACATTACAGAATGAGTACACTGAAATGAAAATTTGCCTGTGATGACTGCACAGGCAGACTGCTATGGAAAACATTGCATGCTGAAGCATGCTGACATGAAAGCGGTTACCCTTTATTTAGTTAAAACTTTAACCTTTTCTACTTACTAGATTCACTCAGTACTCATATGCCTACTTTGTGACCATGAGCAAGTCCAATTATTGCTCCTGGGATGCCCCTAAAAAGGGATTATGTGTCCAGTAGGCCTACCTGAATTTACAAATGGGTATTATATTATATTATGTTTACAGATGATAACCCATGAATACAAAATGTATTTTTATTAAACCATGCCTGTTTTCAAGGAGTAGGAAGGCATCAAAACGTGTTAACCATAACTAATAAACTAAAAATTTTGAGAACTTGCAGCTTATTCAAATGGAAATGATTAATCTTGGAAAAGTTGCATTCAAATTAACTGGTGAAACTCAAACAGCCTTATGGTAACTTACTTTTTAACATATCTTTTGAGCCATGTAGCACACAGAGATAATATCAGTAAGCTACAGATTTTCACACACTGCACTGATAAAAGCAATTACAGCTTTTTTTCCAATTAAGCAGTATTTAGGATAAAATGAACATGAGGCTGTGGACTTGTTTGCTTTTTACTAAAAACTGCTTAACAACATGAAAAAACAAATGCAATTTAATTAATAATTCATTTACTAATTAATCAATTAATTAATATTTGAAGCTTGTAGCACCAGCCATATCACGTTCTCTTTCTCAATTACTAAGGCAGTGAGCATTCAAGAGCATCAGAGAAACATTATGTTCCACACTGCAGACATTTCTCCTCAGATGTTACTCCTGCTGCTGCTAAGTGCTATGAAGCCTGACTAAAGAACTTGCAAACAGTGGCTTTTTGATTTAAATTCTCCAAATTAGCCTAATATAGCAAGTTGCCAGGTATGTTTCAGACAAGTCATAAGATCACACCAGCTTCTGCAACCTCTGTTTGCCAGTGCCACAAGTGATCTTCATAGAATCCTCATAATTCATAAATTCATAGACTGTTACTAGACTAATGACCCAGGGGACCTTTCTAGGCCTAGCCAAGTCTTCCCAGAAGAATGAAGATGTCCTGTATATAGATAAAACATCGAGGGCCAGACATTTATAAGCTATCTCTGTCCATAAGCAACATGGGTTCCAGGCCCAATGTAAATTTACTATTCCCCATCCATTTACCTAAGTTGTGTTTAAACTGGGTAACAGACAAACTCAACTTCACATGGATGAAAAGCCTGTTCCATAGGAGTGGTAGTCTCTGGGACACATGCCTGTCTCTCCAGCATGTTCTGTTTAAGTCATAGACAAAATTCAGGTCCCTAGACATTGTAATACTGGCACTGTTTGACTTACGAATATGGCACTGTTTGACTTACGAATATGTAGGAGATTCATAAGTGTGGGGTTTGCAGATGCCTTGTAAGGCAGGCATAGATCACCTCTCAATAATCTATAGGAGAGTGAGTAAACGGAAAGGCCTTTAAGGTGCTCTGCATAAGGCAGGTTTGTTATGCCTTGTTTTGTTGTTGCAAGGAACCTCTGAGGTCGCTGTAGTTGCTGCTTATGGCTGGTCAGGTACATACCTTATGCCAAGTCAGGTACATACTAAAGGTAACATTATACTCTATGATTGCTCTGATAAGGGTGGAATAAAGTGGGATAATGACCTCTTTGGACCTAGATGCCATGCCGTTACTTAAAAGTTGAGTAACATAGGAGGATTTTCTCACCACTATGGCAACATATTGGTCAAAGTTAAGGCTACTGTCTGCATGCATACCCAGATCCCTGGTTCGACTCTAAGGGGTGTATTATCACCATTGTAATTAGCCAGGAGGGTTGACATCCCAAAGGGTAAAATTATGTATTTCTTAGAATTGAGTTTAAGACTATGGCTTTAGCACCATTTGTTAGTCAGAGACAGACATTCTTGAAGAATGCTTGTGTCAGCATGGGAGTCGATGATAACCCCCAACTTGCAATTATCTGCAAACTTAGTCAGCCATAAACCTTCAGCATTTACTTCCATTTCAGAAAAATAGATGCCAAAAAGGAGTGGACCCAGTACCGAGCCCTGGGGATCCCATTAGTGACTGGCATCATGGTGGAGGTGACATCACTTATTTTGACCTCCTGGGTCCTATCAGTAAGCCACTTGGCTATCCTGTAAGTAATAAAAGGGTTTATACCTAAATTAGTAAGCTTGTCTATAATGCCTGAGTGGGGTATTGTATCGAAAGCCTTGGACAGGTCGAGGTAAGCTGTGTGCACATGATCTTCATAATTTAGCAATACCCCTATCAACGCAATCGCAGCCTCCATACAGGTTTTGCACCAAGTGAATGGAGAACAGATACATTTTTTTCTCTGCATAAGGAAGGACCTTCCATAGACCCAGGCAATTACAGACCCATAAGTCTAATCACTGACCAGCCTTATATGCAATGCCATAGAAAGACTTATCATGGAATTAATCAGTCCTGACATAGGGACCCTCCAAACACGGGACCTGTCTCAGTTTGGATTTGACAAGTTTAGGTCACACTTACACAACCTGGTGGATTTTTTTAAATGGTCACCAAAGCAATGGATGAGTGCAAAACAGTATACCCTTCATACCTCAAGCTGGCCAAAACTTTTGACACAATTCCCCACTCAAGTATAACAGAAAAGCTAACTAAACTATGAATAAACACCTGTGCAGACCACTGGATTGACAGCTGGCTTACAGATAGGACGCAGGAAATCAAAATAGGCGAAGCTACCTCCACAAAGAGACCAGTCACCAGTGGAGTTCCCCCAGTGTTCTCTACTGGGACATCTCCAGTTTGGCATTTACTTTCCTAAAGTAAAAACAAATACCACAGAGCTCTGGCTGACTAAGTTTGCAGATGACTGCAAGATAGGAGCAGTCATCGAATCCCCAAATGACTTTGCCATCCTGCAGGAAGGTTTGCCCCAAATATAAAAAAAAAATGGTGCCAAAATCATGAACTAAAACTAAATGCCAAAAAATGCATTACCATATCCTTTGGGAAATCATCTATCCCAGGGAACTACCACATTAACAGTATGCCCTCGAGAGTTGACCTAGTTGTTCGGGATTTGGGAAATTAAGTGGACACTGACCTAACTTTTGACCAACATGTATCCATTGTTGTAAGAAAGTCCTTCTGTATTGCACAACCTATAAACAAAGGAACTGAGTCTAGATCAAATGATGTTATTGCCCCCTTTACTCAGCCCTCATTAAGCCAATCATTACATATAATGCTCCCTTTGGCATGTAATTATTCAGACACATGCAATAACTGGAATGCTTGCAGAGATACCTTACTGAAAGGATACAGGGCTTAAACTACATGTCTTTCATGGGCCAACTCAAAGCCCTGTCACTATACTCAGTATCCTACAGACTGCTAAGAGGTTACCTGTGTCTGGCATAAAAGGCATCCTCTGACCCAGTACTGATGAATTTACACAACATCAATAAGTCAAATGGCATCAGAAATACTCAGTTTAAGGATAGAATCCTCTTCTGCAATATTGACAGAATGATTTGGAGGACATGTATATCTCGTAGGTGATACCACTGTTCTGGAACAGACTCCCCATCCACATAAAACAAAGTTCAGCCCTGTACATATTCAAGCACAACTTGGATCTATGGATGGGAAACAAAAAATTACCCCAGACTTCTCACTGTACTACTAATGGACAGAGGCAGCTCCTAAATGCTTTATCTCATGCATGTGCCCCTTTAAATTATCTATGATATGATCCCAGTTATTCTTATTAGGGATATATATAATTATTGACCATGGGATGGGTAGGGCCAATCTCTAATCAAACAGGATAGGTTAATTTGACCCCAAAAAGGGAAACTGGCTGTACATAAAATGGCCCTCAAGTTCAGCTAGCATAGTAATTACCTACCTATGAACCTATGAAAACCTAATTCTGAATAATCATGTCACCAACCAGCAAATCAGAGCAGTGGATGCATTTATATGGAATACGTCTCCACAGGTATTCCTGTCTCAGTTTTTGTTTCTGTTGTTTAGACATACCTAACTTAACATTCATCTCTGTACTTGGTTTTTACAAGCTTCCTTATTCTAATAATATTGAATAAAAGCTCAAGAGGGTTAAGACAATTGTGCACAGAATCATATACCCACCTAGTCAGAGGGATTGTTTTCAAAGCATGGAAGCAGTTGTTGACTGACCACTAATCGTTTATGTTTATGTGAGAATGAACCTCTACTAAGCCCAGGCAATACCAGTCTTGTGCTTCTCATGGAATGTTGTATTAGTAATTGGGCAAGATGGTGGTGAAAGACTGATAAAATACAAATAGAAACTCTCCTGTGAGGGACTGGCCGGACAGTATAATAGCCTGATATAGTAAAACTCATTTCTAATGTCAACTTGTCCTGCTGAATGATAATATTCACTAGATAATACTGATATGAGAACTGTATACCAAAAGCTGGAATTAATATTCACAGCTGGGTAGGCATCATCCACTCTGAGAGCAGACTCTGAAACCAGAGACACTATTATAGCAGTGGTGTTAACATGAAGCTAATCAATCATTGGGATCAATGCAAAACTCAGATCTATCTTGAACTACATCACATCTCTGCAAGGATTGACTAACCAACACTTTTACATAACTCCTGATCACACCTTATGACAGTGTATAGACGTCTCAAATGTATAAAGCAATCTTGTGAAAAAATATTTCTCTTTTAGTCCTTGTTCTGCAATGTCTTGTTTCTACATATTTGATATTTAATTTAATTCCTCCTGTAAATAAAAACATGTAATGGTGCAATAAGAAACAAGTAGCTAAAACACTTTAGTGTACCAAAAACTTTTATTCTACGCTTTTGTCAAAAGAATTGGCTTCTTCAGAAATAATATACCATTTAATAACATCTTTCAGCAGCTTCCCTCATATATATATATATATATATATATATATATATATATATATATATATAAGATTCTTGGGACATTTTAAATAACATCAGATGCTTTATTGAGAGTTTCAATTACCAAGGAAAGAAAAATGATGTTAATTGTGGATGTAGTATCCCTCTTCACTTCTATACCTCAACAAGAAGTAGAATACATTAGATCATTTTTAAACAATTACACTGATATTGATAATAGTACTATCAATTTTTATTGTGCTTTGCTAGAAATATTGCTTGAAAATTATTTCTTCTTGTTCAGTAAGAGATATTTCAAGAAAAAAAGGGAGTGGCGATGGGTCCACAGTAGCCCCTGCCTTTGCCAGCCTGGTACTAGTCTGGTACTAGAAAAAAAGAATATGTTTATGAAATTAAAACTAAGAAAAGTAGCAGCGATCTTTTCAGACACACTACTACTTGCAAAATGTACAAAAAGTTTATGTTTGCAGTCATCAGACATGTGCCTATGGATCTGAGAGTGGTGTGAAGATTGGGTGATGATAGATGAAGGCTGCCAGCCTAGCCAAATAGAATTTTGGGGATAATTCTGTCATCTGTAAATATTAATGTAAATCACAGGCTTGTGTCTTAAATGGTAATACCACTGTTCTGGAACAGACTCCCCATCCACATGTAACAACAGTGCACTCTACTGACCAAGTAAAGCATGTTGTGACCCTTTGATGTAAACACGGCTCTGGAAAGTCTAGATAAAGGAATTCTTGCTATTGTTGTAAGGCCAGAGTTAATGGCCAGAATTTGCATGCATACATGCCTGGTAAAAATAGTGTTACATGTGGAACTGGAAAAAAATGTAACAACAGTGCAGTCTACAGACCAAGTAAAGCATGTTGTGACCCTTTGATGTAAATATGGCTCTGGACAGTCTAGATGAAGGAATTCTTGCTATTGTTGTAAGGCCAAAGTTAATGGCCAGAATTTGCATGCATAAATGTCCTTTATTGCTCTGGTTGCTGCCCAGAGGTGAAGAATGTAAATGTAGTTTCTGTTAGCCTGGGGACCCAGGGAAGTGTGAAGAATGATGTACTGTGAACCAGGAATGTGATTTCAAAAACAGAGAGAATCAGAGAGCATTAAGCATTTTTGTCTTGACTATCCAACTCATCAGCACTGTCTTGCTCTTTACATAAGTTTATCTTAGACTTGTGTTTTCTCTTAAAAATAGCTAGAAACTAGAAATATAAGACTGTGTTTATATGATGTCAGAACTGTACTACTGAATTATTTTAAGTATTTCTCTGTGATCTCTTGAGTAGCACTGTGTAGTAAAAATATTGTCTTGTGTTTTTATTATTTATTATTAAATATTTTAAAACCATTCAAATGTGGCTGTTTTTGTAGAGATAATTTAAGCTCTCTAGAGTACTTGCATGCCTTTGGTAAAATTGTACAAAGCCATTCCAATACCTTTAGCTGTGGGCTATACTACCAATTGGATAATAATATTGCACAGTAATAATTGGACACCCTTGTAAGGGCCTTTGAGTAGCTGATAAATATTAGTGGGTGGTGGCAGCTGGTACTACTGTATAGTCTGGGAAAAAGGGGCACAGCTGGAGAGCCTGCGCCAGCCTTCCCCAGGAGTGTCTGTGTGGTTGTATAGACTCTTCTCAAAGTGTGTGTGTGTGTGTGTGTGTGTGTGTGTGTGTGTGTGTGTGTGTGTGTGTGTGTGTGTGTGTGTGTGTGTGTGTGTGTGTGTATGTGTGTGTGTGTGTGTGTGTGTCAGCTACTTGGGCAGGTACACAAAGCACTAGTTGGACAAAGAGGGTGCTGGAGGTTTTAGCTTGTCCACTAGGCTGAGATCTGGACCCTATAGCTGTGCCAGTGGGGAGGCTTATTGGGGACCTGGAGAGCAAGGGAGTGAGCAGCACAAAACTGACTGCGATCTCTGTGTGCCCTTAAGGGAAATTGCACTTTACTGTGTGTATTTGTTATCCTTTCCTCCTATATGAGATGCCCCTCACTGGTGTTCATGGGCATTACAAGGGGTAACTATAAAAATGCCATTGAAAAAATAAAGACTGAGTGGCAGATAAGCATACATGCAGATAAACTGCCTGGATTAAATGATAACATTAATATCAAATGTTTTCTCATTGAGCGTGGACGAGTCGTTTTGTTTTTAATATTTTATGGTTAGCATAGCATCTTGTTTTATTCATTAACATTGTAAACTGGATTTAAAATTTTATTGGCTAAATCTTATTTAAATGTGTATATATGTGTGTTTTTTAAATGGTACATTATTTCTGAAGAAGTCAATTGTTTTGATGAAAACGTGGAATAAAAGTTTTTGGTATGCTGAAGTGTTACTACTTGTTTCTTCTGGCACCATTATGTGGTTTTATTTGTTTCTGAGTTTCCCATACCACCTGTTGTATTTGTTTTCCAGGCTGTTTTTATTCCTCTTATAAAGTGTGTCAAGGATGATGAAATAAGTAGCATTTGGGTGGAATGATCTGTTATATTCCAATAGTTCCATTCTTGAAGAACACTCTAGAAATGTAACCAGTAACATGTGAGCTCTGCAGAAGGAGAAAGAAACATGCTATTAACTCTAGCCATAGCCTCTGATTTTGCAAAGAACACAGAATTAAGAATTATTTTGTTCATGCCATTTATTTGTAGTTCTTCAACAAGGAAAGAGTTCTAGAGTCCTATCTCAGAAAGCCTCAAAAAAAAAAAAAAACTAACAACTTACTGGCTGCTTCATCTGGGGCATGTGAATTGGAATGCTGAAGGGGTGTTAAACAGGAATAGATGAAAAAGATGCATAAAAACACTTCAACTAGGTGGCTATATAGAAGAAAATAATTGTCATACTATGCAGTCTTTGTAAAGCAATGAAAACCATGCTATAGCTTAGGATGTTTCAAATGTACGTAACATAATTAGCATTTGAGAGACTTATTTTGCTGGGGCTCACTCCAATGACTCTCTTGCCAAGCTGATGGTAGTTTGCTGGTCCACACAGGGATGTGTCATGGTCCTTTCTCAATCCAGGAAGTTCCTGTCACTGGTTTAGAAACGGGTTACCATATACTTACAGAGCAGCAAGAAGCATTTGTGTTTCCATGGCTACTGACTGCTGTAACTATATTCTATTTGCTGAAGAACGAACAAAGTCTTAACAGCCTATAGAAATGCCATAGCATGCTCATTCCACTTTTCTGTTATGGGGTTTCAACCATTTTGCTAAGCTGCGCTTGATACATTCTAACGCTACGGATGAGCTATCTTCAGCTCATCTCCACAATAATCGGTAACAGAATAAAGCAAGAAAGATTCCAGGCCTAATTTATGCATGCAAAGATGAATGCAAGCACTTAGTTTGACTGTTAGAAACACAATCAGTTCACAGAGGCATTGTAGCAAGAATTCACACTCACAGTATATATTATACAAACAATGTTTCAATTGGGTTATAATTTAATTTCAGTTAAATGTTTAAAGAATTCACATGCTTTCATACATCACATATACAAATATCGTTCTAACAAAATGGCTTAATGCCAGACATACTGCTTATGCCATGAGATTTAAAAGAATTTAATCTGTGAATCCAATATAAGCTTCTCACAGTCTGTCTGTTAAAACCTTTCTTTTGCAGTTTAACACAATGCTAACTAGTAAACAAAATTTTCAAATGAGCCTTTGTGAAAATGATAAAATGACTGGTAACTGGTTTACCTGGGCATTTATGTGATGTGTCACATAAGTGTTCATATATTCTAAAGTCTGACATTCTTATAGTCAGACTTATATATCTATCCACACACACACACACACACACACACACACACACACACACACACACATATATATATATATATATATATATATATATATATATATATATATATATATATATATATATATGATTTAAGGGTAGATGCTGCATACAGTGTAGCACACATACTTAATTCTTTGAATTCCACTATAATATTATTTGCAAACAGGTTAACTTGAATTAAGCTATAAGCTGCTTATAATTACAATTTAATATGAAACAATAACCTTTTAAGCTTTTAACCCTTTTTAATGCTATTCTTTATTTCAATACTACTCTTCAATGACCTTAAAAAACACGCATTAGCACAGGCTGATGAACATTAATTTAATTCTAATTAAAATGAATGTGAATGATGTTGCCCCCTGCCATTAAAGTCTGTGACTAACTTGTCTCTTTTCCTGTGTATGACATACTAGTTCAAATGGCAACACTTTTTGCCCAAATTAGTCAGAACTATGGCAGAGTCCCATGAAAAAGGATCATAGACTCATTTTGTAAATACTTCTCACTTCATTCTGCTAACAAAAGCTATAGTTCTTACAATATTTAATGGAATGCAAGTGAGGGATAGAAGTATGTATTTTATTATTATTTATTTATTTTATTTTATTTTACATTTGTTTACCGGGATAGTCCCACTGGATACATGTCCATTTTCAGCAGAGGCCCAGGGAAAAAAGCTCAACATAGACAAACTTACATAGATTACACAGAAGTTAGCAAAGAATTATAAAAACAAAGTGATTATATGCAATGGGTTATTAGCGTTCCCTAGTAGGGACTCACAATTCTCATGGACAGACATTTAAAAGTAAGAGACATCAGATTGGAAGCAGAGCTTGGTGATGTAGTTACAAGTTATGATAATTGCAGAATATGCTTTTAGTTTATAACTTAATCAGGGTTGGTACATGGGCATAGCCAATTCACTTTGAGATACTGTTTGAGGTTGTTTTTGAAGAGACTTCTGGAGCATTGTAGGGTTATATAGTCTGGCAACGAATTCCAGGTTTTGCCAATGAAGTTGGCAAACAGGGATTCACCAGCAGAGTTATCAACTTTGTGGGTTTGGACCAGTAGTTTATCGGCTGGTCATAGGGATCTTAGGTTGCTATATGGCTTAATAATATTTTTAAGTGAGTGGGTATCCTCAGGGTGGTACAAAATTTTGTGCACTATTAAGAGTTGATTGAATTGAATTAAGCTGGGCAGTTCTAGCCACTCTAGTTGTTTAAGGTTCTGGCAGTGGTGGGTTCTATAGGTGGAGCCAGTGGCGAATCTGGCAATATGATTGTAGCTATGGGTTAACTTACCTAGTTCGGATTTGTTGAGGTTTGAGAGTACAGGCAAGGCATATAAAAGAGTAGAGAGTAGGTGTGATCGGACGATTGCAGTCCTAGCCAGTGGGGTTAAAAAGTCTTGTTTCTATACAGTGATCCAAGCTTCTTATTGATGGTCTGTATGGTTTTGTTGACCTGTAGGTCAAATTTGAGATTATTGTCTATGATAACCCCTAGCAGTTTGGTGTGATTATCTGGGGAAATAGTGGTACCATTGTTAGATGTGACAGAGAATGAAAGTGTGGTGGATCTACTAGTGGGAGAGAAGAGTAGAAGTTTAGCTTTATTGGGGTTCAGAAGTAGGTGTTGGTTGGTGAACAAGTTCTTGACAGTGTTAAATGTATTTTGGGTTAAGATTTGCAAGTCGGATGGGAAGGTGGCTGAGCAGATGAAAGTGGAATCATCTGCGTATTGAATGCCGGTGGCTTTAGGGATAGCAGTGTGGAGGTTGTTGATAAAAATAGAGAAGAGTAGTGGAGCTAGTATGGACCCTTGAGGGACACCAAGTGTGAGAGGTAACTGGCTGGAGAGTTTACCCTGCCATAGTACCACCTGCTGTCTATCAGTCAGGTAGGACTGGAACCACTGGATAGCAGGCTTATTGAGGGAAATAGATTTTAGTGAAAGAATGAGAAGTTCATGGTTGACCATGTCAAAGGCTTTTGAGAGGTCAAGAAAGAGGGCAGAGGTTAGCCTATTGTCATTCCTGTTTTGGTTTATGGCAGTAGTAAAGGAAAGGAGGGCTGAGGTGGTGCTGTGGTATGGCCTGAAACCATGCTGGGAGTTGGATAGTAAGTTATTCTGTGTAAGGTATTGCATTAGTTGCTTGTGTACACATTTCTCCATTATTTTGTCTAGTGGGGAAAGAATGGCAATGGGTCTATAGTTGGATATGTCTGCAGAACTACCACCTCTATGGAGTGGGATGACCTGAGATATTTTCCAGAGGATAGGGATAGCATTTTCGGATAAGTTTCTGTTGATGAGGATAGATATGGGATATGCAATGGCATGTGCAGCTATTTGTAGGTACTCCGCAGGGAGGAGGTTAGCAGCGAGGGTGGCAGGTTTTAGTTTTTTTAGAAGTGTTTTGATAAAACTAGTGGATATTGATTGGAAGCTAAATTCCGGGTGATTATTAGGTAGATTAGTCATGTGGTTTAAGTTAGAGGGGGTTAGTTGATTTGCTATGGATTGGATTGTTTCAGTGAAAAAGTTATTAAAGGCGCTAGCTATGGTCTCTGGGGAACTATGGGTGTAGTTAGCCGGGGTTGGGGTGGTGGAGTAGCCTTTTTGGATGAACAGTTTTTTTTGCATGAACACCTGTAGGTTTTGAAACTAACTTCATAGATCTTCTAGTGAATGGACTGCCATTTTTCTTCCGTTAAAAGTTTATGTCATGCTTGAAAACCAAACAGTATTATGCGCAAAGGGTCCTATGACTACTGAGAAAGTTGAAGGCCTATTAGCCACTAGAAACCACGATGCTTAGACTTTAGACAGTAAGTGAAATTAAGAATTAATTCTTCCGAACATTTGTAAATATAAAAGCAGTCATCCGTATTCTACAGCCATACCAGCAAACACCCACAGAAAAAGAATCTCTATCTTCTTAAATCACAGCTTTAACAATCTAATTGTGCTTAAATTAGCATAGCTGGGATTCATACTGGTCTCTGCATCTGTACCGCCTAAATATAAAAATACATTTTTAGATTCAAAATAATTCATTCTCATAAAATGCATTTTCTCAACAATAAAAAATTTGAAACTCTATAAAAATACATACATACATAAATTCCAATAACTCCTGCAAGAAATAAAACACTTTACCATATTCAATTTGGATTTGTCAAAGGGAGATCATGCTTGTCAAACTTGGTGGACTTCTTTGAGACAGCCTCCAAAGCCCTGCACGAGGCGAAATCTGTGCATACAGTTTACCTGTACTTAGCAAAGGTGTTTGACACTATCCCCCACCCAGGCATCATTGACAAACTCACCCAAGAAGGCATCAACCCTTATATTGTTAGATGAGTCACTAACTGGCTCACTGATGGAACTCATATAGTCAAAACAGGGGACTCCACCTCCAACAGCAGACCTATAACCAGTGGTGTTCCACAGGGATCAGTCCTGGGACCTCTACTGTTTGGAATCTAGTTCTCTGAAGTACAAGCAAAAACTAATGGTCTGTGGTTGACAAAGTTTACTGATGACTGCAAACTGTAAGTGGTCATAGAATCCCCAAATAATGTTAACATCCTACAAGAGGGTCTTACACAAACAAATGACTGGTGCCAAAGTCATGGCCCTAAACTCAATGCAAAAAAGTGTATTATCATTCCTTTTGGTAAAAGCAATATTCATGCTAACTACAACATCAATAGCAACACCTTAATATGCATTCAGTAATGAGAGACCTGGGCACACAGGTTAACAGCAGCCTTGCCTCTGACCACCATGTCTGCACAGTGGTGAGAAGGGCATCCTATATTGTTCATCTCATAAGTAAGGGTATTACCTACAGAAAAAAAGAAGTTATAACCTCCCTGTACTCTTCCCTCATCATGCCAATAACTGAGTACAATGCCCCTTTTGGTATGTACCTTTCCAAGCACCTACAGCAATTGGAGAAACCACAAAGCTTCCTCAAAAGGAAAATTCACGGTCTTCAGAATCTGTCCTGCAGAGATTGTCTGAATTCACTATCACTTTATTCTGTTTCATACAGACTACTCAGAGGCAGTCTCAGCCTTGCATACAAGGCAATCTCTGACCCTGCTTTATTGGAAATGCTGCATATCCGTAAGTCAAATGGTGCCTGGGTTACTTAGTCTAAAGACCTTAACCTGGTACGTGACATTAATAAAACCTGCTGGAGGGACAGATTCATCTTCTATAGGTTACCACACCTTTGAAACAGACTCCCGCTTCATATCAAAGAGAGCACCTCATTGGCCCTCTTCAAACACAATCTGGACGATTGGAGGGATAACTGTAAATTCACACTGGGGGTTCCACCTGTGCCCCCTCTTGGACAGGGGCAATAGGCACTGATCTTGGAAATAAGGGTAAGAACTTGGCTAGGCTTGTAAGGGCCTTAGGGTCATTAGCCTAGTAACTTCCCATGATCCTATGATCCTATGAACATTAATTGATAAAGAAGATTCAACTTTCAAATACATCTTACAAGCCTTACACCCATATTGATGCAAAGCACACTCCAAAGAGCACTTGAAATTCTTAATTTTATTCAGACAATCAAATAAGTATATCTTACATTTCCCTTTCTGTCTGTAACTAAAGGCTATAAAAATTGATCATCAAATTCACCTACTATGTGAATGAATTGCTGATAGAAATAATCTATATTCCTGACAGAAAAATCTGAATTTTACTGACTTTAAGCAAAACGTTTTATTTATTTATTTAGTTATATTTGGTTGACTAGGTTAGTCCCAGTAGATTAGTGGCCTCTTCAGGGCAGACATGAGGTGGTATACTTTGTATTAACAGTTACAGAGACAGAGATGAATAGAGAGATGGGGGAAGGGAGAGAGAGAGAGACAGAGAGACAGAGACAGAGAAATTAAAAAATAAGTATTGGAGAAAAGTATTGGAGATCTTTAGTGCTGCCAGATGTGTATATTGCTGTATTAAAATTAAACCTTAACTGCTCCAGTGTACTACGCAGAGAGCAAGACAGAGAGAGAGCAGGAGAGGGAAAGAAAAGAAACATTGGAAGTATGAATTATTTCACAGCTTTGAAAGCTGCAAAACACTTAGGTCAGGATTCATAAAGCACTACACAAAGTGTAGCAATCATGCTGGCTGTGTAGAGCTGCCAAACTCAGATATACAGCAGAATATGCTAATGAAAGCATGAAGAGCCAAAGTACATGCTAATTAACCAAGCCAACATGGCAGAGCTATTCACAAAGGTATAAAGCAATCACATACACTCAGTGTAGGCTTCTGCCATGTACACCAAAACTCTTTGGAATACACACACAATTACACTTTTAGGAGTTGCTTCTGCTATTATAATGCTGTATGTACAACAGGGTTTAAATCAAGGTGCTGTTGCTGCTCTTGCCAGACCTCAGGTAAGAAGAAGAGGGGTGTTGAGACCCTGTTTAACTTATCATTGACTGCATGAAACAGAAATTGTTGAGAATACAGGGTGGACAGTGAAGCACTGCAGCAAACATGTAACATTTGCAACTCCCAACTCAGGCCCTAAAAAAATCGTGGAGAACCAATCCCAATGGAAGCAGAGGTATGTGTAGCATCACATACATTAGCTACTGGCACTTTCCAGGGACCCACAGGGGATGTATTAGGGGTGCCACAGGCCTCATCTTCCAGAATATTACATCAGTGTCTAACTGCAATGCTACTACATGCAAGGGAGCAAGTCTGCTTTGAACACCACAGGAGAAAGCAAGAACCATGGAAGAGTTCTGTGTAGTAGCGTAATTCCATGAAGTTTTAAATTAGACACACTTAGAAATAAACCCCCCATAGAGGAAACAGGGAAGGAGGTACATCAGCATAAAACATTTTTACTATGTAAACTGTCAGGTTGTGTATAATGCAAAAGGCATCATTATCACTTGCAAAGTCTGTGCAGGTAACCCAGACAGTTTCCATAACACACACATATGGCACACCTGTGAACTATGCACCAGGTTTGTTAGGAGTGACATTCCTCAAGGGCATCTAGTGGGGGATGAAGGTTATACACTTGACCCCTGGTTCTTGACAACCATGAGAAATTCAGACAATGCTACTGAGCAAGGATACAATGAGGCCCACACACAAACTAGGAATATCTTAGTGTGTGTTTGGTTTGCTTAAATCAAGGTTCTGGGGTCTAAATAAATCAGTAGTGTACACTGCAATATGACCCGGGCACCTGTGCCAAAATACTTGCAATCTGTGCCAAATTACACACCATAATTCTCAGGAAACAGATTCAACAAAGACAACAAGGGGCAGGAGCACAGTTTCAATGACTAGGCAAGGCTAGCAGAGTAGCAGCAGCTACAGGAGTCTGAGGGAGAACCACCAGATGCAAATGGTGATGGCAGACAGAGGTGTGCACAGTATGCCTGGCTCTGGCTAAAAGGCAAAGTATAGGACATACAATCCCTGCCTAGCTCAAAGCATAAGATCACATGCACATCCAAATATGAAAACTGATGTCTGTCAGACACTGCAACCTTTACTTAACCATGTAATGACAGTGTTCTGATAGCATCAGACAGGGATAACCCCAAGAACACAATTTTTATCTGTAGTTATGACAAGGTATGTGTGGAACCAGTAAAAAAAATAAAAAAGCAAGTTATGTGACAAATTATTCTCATATGGAAATATATATATATATGCCCCTAAGCACCGCCTTTTGTCTGAGGTGTACAGTTATGCCAGTAATATTTCCTCTGTAAGATGTTTGCAAATTACAGTTATGTTTTAGTACCAACAGTTTGCATCAAACATTTCAATTAACCACCGTCCATAAAACGTGGAACAGGTCAATAATAGTCTCATTTGGACAACTATACCAAGAACCAAGACTGAAGTACCTAATGCTTTCAATGGTGTAATAACAATACTAACTGAAATGCAATGCTTTACTACAATATATAAGTAATCCAGTCACAAATGAGCAGGAACAAGAAATCAAAAACTCTAGCTCTGCAATATGTATTGATAAATCCAGTGCTATGAATAAGAAAGCAATCATTATCTACTGTGTGCGGACTAATATGCACAAAGATATATGCAAGGGGTAGGGCATAGTCATCATCATCATCATTTGCATAAGGTGGGGTTGCAGGTATAGGAGGGCAAGCCTGGCATCAAAGGCATCAAAGAAGTGAGTATGAGCAAGTAATAAACACAGAGTACACATTATTCAGGGCCAGTAACAACAGATGTATATCACTCAACAGTACTGTTTAGATAGTTTACATGTGAGTGAAGTGGTACATGCAAGTGAATAATTTTTTCTATGTGTGTGTGAGTCTGCATGAACAGCAAGCACTGTGACATCACTACATCATGGCATCTTGGACAGGTGTAAGTCATGCATGGCAGACTACTCAGTTCAGCATCTTTGCCCCTGACCACAAGAATCACCTTTGCCAGGAGTTGCACTGCTACTTCAATGGCCCTGGCAAGAAGTTGGGGTGCTATGTGAATGTGAGTAATGTGTTCTGGATGAGCTGTCATCAGGACCAGGTCCAGAACCACAACTCCATGGCCTACCACAGTGCAGTGGATGTATGCAGTGCAATCACTGATGGAATGGATCTTCCATGGCCACTTCTGCTAACACCAGAAGAAAGAGCAGCTCTCCGGCAAGATGCATGCCCATGCTCCCTCAACAGATGTTCTGTCACAGAAACTGCCCAATCCAGTGTGCCATTCATCCTGTCTAAGGAGTAGCCCGCACTGTTCATGGAGTCACTCATATCAGAATGTTCAACATTTAGTACTCTCACTATCTCTTCCGAGGCCCTGGTGGGACATGCCTGTGCCTCCACTATGTCCCTATACATATAGCAAGTGGCACCAAATGACACACACTATCAGGAGGAGAGTGGACAACAGGCCACCTCTGAGCACCCCCTACCAACCTTAGCAATTATAGCTATGGTTTTCAACCTACTTAGGTATTCACTTGTAGATTTATACACATGCTCATTAATACATTGATATGTTTTTTTACACACAAACCTAATGAAGTATTTATTTGGTATGAATTCGATCTTTGTTAAAAGTGTTCCAGTTGATAAGTATTAATATGAATTTAATGCTTTTATTGCTCTTAACAGAACCACCCTCTGTAACCACTCCCTTGCTCCAAATAACCTGATTATATATAAATAATGAATGTCTTTAATGTTTTTGTTTATACTCAACTAGGATCACTTGTCTGTGTGTTTCAATAAAGGAGATTCCATTTTTAACTCAACTGTGGACTACCTACAATTTTCTATTTTATTATTCTGTACTACATATTTTACAGTTCGATTTTTATTAGTGAACTAGGTGCATAACATAAATAAAGGAGTGAACTTCACACCCTTCACACTGCAAAATTTCTTCTTGGTTTATTTTAACATTTACATAACCATACACCACTTGTTTGTCTATTACATGTTCATAGGTGATAAACCCCTTTCCTATTGGTGCCACTGTTATTTCTTTCCATAAACATGCCCATTTATAAGTTACCTGACATTACAGCTGTAAGGTTCTTTGGTTTTGGTGTATACGTGCATGGTCAGATGGATAATAAGCGGTGCTGTCAGCTTGCACACATCAGGTCCCTGTATATACATCTTCATATACAATAACTGCAGTCTATGCATTCAGCACATAATGTATCTGCTGTTATCTCAAGTCAGCATTTAATTAACAGGCATGTCACGTTTACACTACCCTTTGTTACACTGCAGCTTAATATCCCTATCATATCCTTTATCAGCATGCTTGTTATTATTTGCGTAACTACAGAACCAATATTTACTTTAATTATCATTACATCAGTATTGCAGGTTTTATGTCAGAGATGTTTCTTATGCACTTTTGTCACATTTGCCTGTGTGATATGAATACACTTTATACATTTCCCCCTTCCAATGTTGCTGCAACATTATTTAACATTTTTGTGTACCAATTCCCCCATTTCACTTCCACTCATTCTGTATTGTTTCCCTGTACACGCCCTTAATGTGTCTGGGCTACAGTTTGTACTCGCATCTAAGCATTGCCTATATACAACCCATTTTGTTTACATTGAGTGCTGGTGCTTACAAGCACCTTTCCATTTCCACAAACACTATTGCTAGCCACAGAAAGGTGCTTGTAACCATGTAGGCGCAATGAACAGCATGCATATTCAGTTAGTGCTGTTGCTTATTGTGTTAACATGCATGCATCACGTACGTATAGCGCGGTGGCTACACAACTCTTACTGAATTCCAGGTTTATTAGTGTTATCTCCCAAGTAGTGAAGCACAATGTGCCTTTAAGCCTGTAATAGCTTTAAAATATGTTATGCATGACATGCTACTTCTCTCTCTTACACTAACACACACAATTTGGTAGTCTGAAGTGTTTTTTTACTGCAGTTTCTCATTACTGTCTGTAGTGGGTGATGTATATGCTCTAATATGAGACTCGAGTTTCACAGTGCTGGAAGATTCTTAAGAAAGTTGTCTTTTTCCTGAATGTGTGATATAATTGTGGCACTCCATAAGTGTTTATATCTGATAAGTTAAAGTGCAAGTAGGATTGTTTACATCTGATAACAGCTTAACAGCTATCCTTTTGTAATGCTGTTTACCAAGGCTAGCAATTTGTCCATCTTTATCAGCTTTTACATACTGCCTGGAATAAAAGTAGATGTTAATCAAAATCAATGTTGTGGTTTTCTTCAAATTGTCTCAGCTCTTACACAAACACTAAACAAAATAAGCATATCTTTACTTGTTTCATTATATCCAGATAAACCTTATTAAAGCACATGCCCCTGCAGTCAGTGGTACTTATGCATTTGCCCATGTGCCTTTTGAGAGAACATATGGTTACCCCTTCTATCAGTGATATGACTCTGTATGTTCTTGCCTATCACTGTCACATTCTGTGTACACAATATTTAACTGTCCTGGAGAAAAATAATTTTCCTTATACAATTTTTGCTGCTGAGTATCATTACAAAAGTGCACATTGGACGCAGAATATCAGTGCAATGTACATCTGCAAACTTCATCTGGGATTACCTACTCTGAAGACAGGTGTGGCATGGGAAGAATGTTTTTTTTCTTTCCCTTTGGATATTCAGTGCTAAACAGTGAGTTGTATTTTCACAGCCCTACCCACATTCTGAAACTTACACTACTTAAGTTGTGCACAACACCCCAGCAACAAGACACAGTCTTGCTGTCCCTTCCCACTACTATACATTGTGGTCGCTTACACTGATGGTATGCCTGGTTAGCATATAGAATTTCTTATCATTTCTCTAGGTCTCTGTCATTCAAGACAAGTAATGTGCAGATTCAGTATTGAATGACTCATAAAAAGGTAGTTAAAATTCCCCCTCTTTCTGGCATTTTTTGAGTGCAACTGTTCTCCAAGCAGGTATCATTCTTATTAACGTAATTTCCTCTGACAGCAGTTTGGTAACACACACATTCTTTTGTGCAGAGGAGTGAAGGGGATTTCCATATTTTGCCTGTCTTGTGGTATTCTTATAACTTATTTTTATCTGTCATGTGTCTACAAAATGCAAGTTACAGTGGTAGAAATTTACCACCAGGTATATTCCTAGTATGGCTAATGATCAGTGGTGAATCATGATCTCATGGCATAAGAGAGAGAGAGAATTAAAGAGTGACGCAGACAGAGAATGTGACTGAAAGAGAAGTTTAGTGTGGATGGGGGGGGGGGCAGAGTTAACTTTCAGTAAATGCATATTTTAAAAGGTCACCTCCACTGTAAGATTAACATCTATAGTTCTGCAAGTAATGTAGTACTGGAAGAATTTATTTATTTAATGCCTCAGGTGCATAGAAAAAAGGAGAAAAACAAAGCTTGACGTATACTGAATAAATGTTCAGCATCTTGTAGACATTATATTAATAAAGCCATGGAAGTATGAATATTTGCCTCAAAAAGGAAAAAGCTAAAGAGTAACTAAAGCAAGATGACAAAGACCGTGAAGAGTATGATAACAGACAGTCCTTAACGTCTGAATTAATACTCAGCGTCTAGAGATAGAGACATTTGTTTCAGCAACTTGCAGATTTAGTGGTGTGCACATAGTGCAACAACAGATTAAATCAGTGTTATTTCATTCATACCCTGATTACCCAGCAAATCCAGTTTAGGGTCATCATAGGAGAGCTGGTACCTATCCTGGCACTTAGTTAGCACAAGGGTATAAAACATATCCCAGCCAGGGTACCCACCCACCACAGAATATGCAAACAGACAGTCACAGAAGCACACTGCATGCACAAGTGAGTACACACACACACACACACACACACACACACACACACACACACACACACACACACACACACAATTGCTGACAATGTGGAAGATTGCCAGTTTATATATTGCACATGTTTGAAATGTGAGAGGAAACTAGGCATTAACTCATGTGGGCATTATGAGGACACAGACTCCACAGAGAAGGCACTCCACCTGTGTTTATAAATTTGTCAGAATTAGTTCTGAAAGAATGCTGCAATACCACACAGCTATATTGTATTATATTATATTATATTATATTATATTATATTACAGTGGCTTAGTTGCAGTTGTGTTCGCTTGTAAGATGTGTTAGCCTTACTTGCAAACATTTATTTGTGTATGCATTATGGCAGATTACGATGTTTTGCAATGCTGCAAGAAACCAAGAAGTATACAAGGTGGTTACACAATGGCTACAAATATCATAAGCACAGAAGTTTGCTGCATAACTGCACTCTTTGTAAATTAGAAACCTTCCCTTTTTGATAAAGTACAGCTTACGAAGGAAACCTCATAAATGAGGTTCTGAGGAAAGTCGCCCCAGTGTAAAACTCACTCTGAGAATTTTGCTTCAAACTGAATTTTGCAAATGTATTTTAAATTCAAAAAAGTCATGCACACTTGAGAATCATTTGATCTGAGGCAGAAGGGTTAATAATGTAGACTTAACATAGCTCTCAACTGTCCAAATTGTCACAGAATGTCCAGATTTTTTACTCACATTTTTGGT
Source organism: Protopterus annectens (assembly GCF_019279795.1). Taxonomy (NCBI): domain Eukaryota; kingdom Metazoa; phylum Chordata; order Ceratodontiformes; family Protopteridae; genus Protopterus; species Protopterus annectens. Next base: position 179,046,381 of record NC_056725.1, on the reverse strand, counting down.
CCATTACTCATACATTTTAGTTTTCTGGCAAATCATTGAGGACTGAAGTCAGAAAATAATGGCAGACATTTAATTTTTAGACTTCACATCCTTCAGAAAAATCCATGCTAATGCAAACCCTGTTGTTCTGTTAACTTTCTAAGTTTGTAAGACGAATATTTAAAAAGTGTCCCTATTTTTGTGCCTTTGTCCCCTCATTATTTGTGCCTTTGTCCAGATTTATTTCTCTAAGAGGCTGAGAGGTATGGTGTGTGTGTGTGTGTGTGTGTGTGTGTGTGTGTGTGTGTGTGTGTGTGTGTGTGTGTGTGTGTGTGTGTGTGTGTGTGTGTGTGCGTGCGTGTGTATGTTTGGTTTCCACTATGAGTGGAAGAAAGCGAATGTACCGAGAATCAGGACACCTTAATTGCATTCATCAAAAACATCTTGCCAAAAAACACAAGTGTTTTTGCAGCGGAGCAAGCCCCCTGCACCCCTGATGTGGGAGGAGGCCCCCTACTGCCCCAAGCTTATGCATCCCAACTTTGTGGTTGCACCAACTGAAAGAAGGGGGGAATTCCCCCCAAAAGAGAATCACTTCAAGCACAACTCACAGACACTGATTTCCTATGAAGGATCATTGGCAAGATGAAGCACAGACAGTCAAAGCTTAACAGCTAAAGAGTCATCCACCAGTATAATAAGTGTGTGTGTGTGTGTGTGTGTGTGTGTGTGTGTGTGTGTGTGTGTGTGTGTGTGTGTGTGTGTGTGTGTGTGTGTCTCTGTGTGTGTGTGTTTTACTACACTTTGTGAAAATGAAAAGTAGTAGGGTGGGTTATTGTGTCAGGAACATGGGGTTCTCACATGTATGGGAGCAAGAACATGATATAAGTAGAACAAAGTAGTTAAATGCTAGGCAAGGCACATAGCTGTAGGGTAGCGGTATAAATGGAAGATCCTGGGAGAGGATCAAAGGTGCAATATCTGTAAGAAGCTGTGTGTGGTGGAGACGAAGATAATGAACATGATAGGGATTAGCACCTTTCTGTGTTGAAATGGGGAAGGTCAGTGCATATGGTTTAGTGAAGAACCTTGCAAATATTGTCAGGAGTTCGAAACAGTATGGGTACTGTAGAGATACAGTAGTCATATAGAGATGCCATAATGGATCTCCAACAACAGTAACAGGATAAAACGGTAAAACAAAAGTCAGAAAGAGGGGAGGCTTTGCCATGAGGAGTAACACTTGAAGTGATGGTATCTGTACAATATTAGAAAAGGGTCTAGGGAGGGTTGCTAGCTTTTGGAAGCATTGGAGCTGATAGGGACAGGTGGGTAGTTTCCTGAATCTTTAACTCATGAAGATGGAACTTCATTATTTTAAATAACTTTAAATCAGTGTCCTTGTATTCAGAATTCAGGTGTACCATAACAGGAAAGAATTGTCAAGCTAATCACTTCAAGAAACTTGAGTTTTAAAATCCCACGTTGGTATTTTCTACTTCTCACATATGTGCCAAGAATAGTTTTGAAGGCGGTTAATTACAGATGTTTTTCTGATAAAATTACCGTACAATAGCAGAAAGTGCTGTATAATGTGCCTACCACATTTTTTGTATTATCAATATTTGTTTATAGCATTTAGTTCCCCAATTTGGTGTCATCTCCCGCTACAGTGTATTAAGAAGATAAAATTCCAAATGGAATCAGATCAGTGCCCTGGGGAAGAAGTACATCCTGCATGTAGAACTACATTTTTTTAAAAAAGACCCAGAAACAGAATATGAACCACGAGACTTAGAGAAATAATTTGCTTTGTTATAAACTCCACAGTCACTGCAGCAAGGATATTAATATTAATATTAGACAACATTATTTATGTTATGAAATTAACAGTAGTTGATGATTTAGACACATAATACACTGATAAGCACTGAGAAACTAAATAATCTGGAGTTAATTGTAACTATTTGTACAGTGTGACTCTTCAGTAGTCATGCTATTGAAAAAGGTTAAAGAACTTCACTTTTTCATTAGATGCCACGTGAAGTTTCACCCGGATGATCTGTTTTCCATCTCCCAAGGTAAAAAATACTTAAGCAAAAGAAATCCACCCCTTAACCTGCAGTACAAAATGCCAGTATTTTTTTTTATCATTCTCTTTTTAACACCTGTCTCCTCACACCGCCCTGCAATATTAGTTAAGTCCAGACACTGTTTCACATATTCCCATTTCCAATCCTCTATCTGTTCTATATTCTGTCACAGATACCTCCTGGCCCACTAAGTTGTTACTGCTGTTCTAATTCAAGCTGCCAATACTGACTGTTATTGTTATGTGATATGTATGAATATTTATTTATTTATTCTTACGATCATAGGAAGTTACTACGCTATTGGCTCTGAGGCTTTTACAAGCCTAGCCAAGAATTTATCCCATGTTCCGACAAGTTAGCACCCGATGCCCATGTCCAGCAGGGACACAGGAAGAATCCCAGGGGTGTATTTTCTGTTCCCCATCCAGTTATCCAGGTTGCGCTTAAAAAGTGCTAATGAGGTACTGTGCTTGATGTGAAGAGGGAGTCTATTCCACAGAAGGGGGAGTTTCTGAGACACAAATCTGTACTGCCAACAGTTCTTATTGATGTCACAGACCAGGTTGCAGTCACGTGCATGGGTTACTCGAGTGGAGCTTAACTTGCAGATATTCAGCAGTCCCATCAAAGCGGGGTCTGAGATTGCATTGCAAGCCAGACAGAGGTCACCTCTGAGAAGTCTGTAAGTAGAGGGACAGGACTTTTACCGTATATGTGTAGAGTAGATGTTTGTGGCCCTGGATTCTTCTGGTGAGGAACTTCTGTGGTCTCTCCAACTGCTGCATGTGCTTTGTGAGGTACATGCTGAAAGGGGCATTGTACTCAGTAATGGGTCTTATAAGGAAAAAATACAGGGATGTTATGACCACCTTGTCCCTGGATGAGATACTCTTACTAATGAGGTGGGTTATGTAGAAAGCTTTCCATACAATGGAGACAATATGGTGGTCAAAAGTCAGTTTGCTATCAACCTGGGTGTCCAAGTCCCTCACAAATAATTGTGTGCTTAGGACCTTGTTATTAATGTGACAGTTTGTGGGAACATCACTCTCCACAAAGGGGATGATGATGCATTTTTTGGCATTCAGTTTAAGATCCTGTTTCTAGCACCAGTCAAGGTAATGTAAAGTATCTGACAGACATCTTATATTGTCTGTATCACTCATATCACCAACACCCTCGCTCACCTACAGCTCATCTCTCCATCCCTCTTCCATATCTCATCTACACACCTTTTCAAGATTAACATATTTCCAATCACATCCCATACTTCTACTCTAAAACTAAGAAGTACTGCTACCTTAAACCCACTCACATACATTATTACTCTCCTGGAAACACTTCTCCTAAGTGTGGACATCCACCCCAACCCAGGACTACCAGCCCCTGACTCTCTCAATTATACATCTGACTCCTCCAAGTCCTCCCCCCTACCCTCCATCTACATACCACCTGGAAACAATATCCCCATCCTCGAGAACATTTTCTCCTGCTTGCTCACCATATTCCATATGAAAACATTCTTCTTGGTGACTTTAACATTGATTGGGCCAAACTTTCTACTTCATCTCCTAGTCATAGTCTCAACCTTCACGGCTTCCACCAACTCATATCCTTCCCTAATCATACTAACAAAAACTCCACCTCTGGACCTAGTCTGGATTGGGTTCTTACCTCAAATCCCAACTTTTACCATAACCATGGCACACTTCCTAACTCTCTTAGTGACCACTCCTTGGCCTTTATCTATAGGTTTTCCAGACATACTTCTAAAGACCACCTCTATACAGATTGTTGTAAACTCAACCAGTTCAACTCAGACATTTTAATTCCACATTATTTTATGTAAATTGGTCCTTCCTTCAACACTTACCTCTCAACGAGGCTGTAACATCTTTTAATAAAATATTCTTAGACATGCCATGGCACCTATCAAAAAAAAAACAGAATAACAGCTAACTCCGGCCCCTGGCTTACAAAAAATACCCCCTCCATTATACATAAAAGAGACAGTATCTGAAAAGCTTGGATCAAAAATGAGTCCCCTATTCTCCTTCAAAGATATAAGGAGCTCAGAAACCTGTCCAAAAAACTTGTTAACAATGACAAGAACAATTTCTTCTGTTCCAACCAATGCAACCCACATAAAAATCAAAAAAAAAAATTTGGAGTTCCATTAATCATCTTCTCTGTCCTAGCAATCCTCCAACTCTCAACCCCTTTCCACAAAATACTGCTACCGAAACTGCCAGTCTCCTTAACAACTATTTCATTGAAACAATTCAAAAACATACAAAAAATAATAATACTTCCTTTTCTCCTCCTTTATCCCCCAACTTAACTCCTCTCAATACCCAAAATAGTAATACTTCCACCACCCCCTTTCATCCCCAAACATGACACCCTTCAATACCTTCTCTTTCAAACCTTTCGCCACCTCCTTCATCAAATCCCTCCTTTCCAAACTCAAGCCTTGCTCCACATCTGCTGATAAACTGCTTGCCTTCTTTCTTAAAACTGCTGCAGAATCTATTGCCTACTCTATCCTCATACTCATAAGTCATTCCATTATGGAAGCCTGTCTCCCTTATATATGGAAATCCTTCTATACTATTCCTCTTCATAAGGGCAGGAAACTCTACCAATCCATCTAATTATAGGCTCATTGCCATCCTGTCCCCAATTTCCAAAATTCTGGAAAAGTGTATTCACACCCAGCTACTCAAACACATGTTTGATAAAAACCTGCTTACATGTACCCAACATGGCTCTAGACCCCACCACAGCACTTCCACTGCACTTCTTTCCTTCACCCATACAGTAACCGAGGCCCAGGACAACAACATGTTAGTCTCCTGTTTATTTCTTTATCTGTCTAAATCTTTCAACACTCTCTCACTCTAAACTTCTAATTAAGCTCTCCATTTCTTCCTCATACTGGTTCTTAAATTACGTCAACAAAAGGCAACAATCCATTTGCTGACAAATTGTCTTCTCCCCCTCCTACCTGTCAACACAGGTGTTCCACAAGGATCCATCTTAGGTCTCCTTTTGTTCAATATTTTCACTAACAATCAACATTCTGTCTGGAACTTCTCAACACTCCTTCAATATGCTGATGATTCTACTCTTATTACCACTGCCCACAGCATCCCTGATCTCTTATCTCCAACTCAGAATTCCTTTTCTTCAGTTGAAACATGGCTGTCTAACAACCAGCTTGTACTTAATCCTAAAAAAAAATAAATAAACTCCTTTTCTTCTTTCCTAAAACACTGGCACATCACAAATCCTCCTTTTCCATCATCTCCCTCAACAATACCATCATTAAACCCGAACCCCATACCAAACTACTAGGCATTATTATTCATAATGAATTAAAATATGACATACACATCCAACAGCCTATACAGAAAACACAGCAGAAACTTGGTCGACTCTATCATAATCAGGAATTCCTTACACCTTCCTCCAACATACCACTAGCCCAGTCTCTTCCATTACCTTGTCTGTTGGATGCATCCCCTATTCTTACAAATACTCAAGATACTCTACTCTCCAAACTTGAACAAACCTACAATAAAATTACCAGATTTGCCACTAGTCTCACTTATAATTCCCATCACTGTCTCACCCTTAAAGCACTCCAATGACCCGAATTCTCTAACCAACTATTACTTCAGCAACTATACATTACCCACTCCATTCTGAATAACCCCTCTTCCTGCCCCTCCATCTCTAACCTTGTACCTTATTACAACCCCATTGTCACCTTCGCACAACCGACAAACTCCTCCTTGATATCTACAAACCTAACAAGAATAGTGTAAAATCCTATTGGAAAATCCCTCTATAAGTACTCTGTAGCCCATACCTGGAACACACTTCCCCTTAATATAAGACAGATCTCCCAAAAATACCCATTTAAACGTGAACTTAAACACTAATAAAGGCTTGGCCCTGCCTGTGTCTCACCCCCACATGACAACTTTATCATTTTACTCCTCTTATATCACCCCATTTTCTTTCTCCTCTTCTCTCTGTCTTGTAATTCTATATCATTTTTTTCTGGATTTTAAATTCAATATAAATTCCTGGATTTAAAACATAATAATTGTATCAGCACCATGTCTGCATCTGTCAGATACTTTAAGTGTATCTCATATCATGTACCAATTCTGCAATCTCATTTTTACTTTTATTTATTTATTGTCTTCTACAATATGAAATGATGCTAACTGTTGCTAATATTCCTTATGTTATGTCTCCTGTACAACCATTTATTTTTGTCATTCTTCTAATTTTTATAAGATTGTGAATTAATTGGAGCTTTTCTCCTTGGATCATCACTGAAAATGGGCCTTTGGCTCAGTTGGACTAACCCAGTTAACAAATGTCAAATAAATATAAGTAAATAAATTACATGGGTTTTATTGACAGGTCCAAGAATGAAAACTCCAAGAGCCACATATAATCAAATATTTTAGCTCGAAACATAAAATAATAATAAAATATACCCCATTTTGACTTGTCATCTACTTCTCTGACTGCAGACATGTACAGAAGTCAAATATTTCCAGCCTCCTTATCCATGTCTGCACGGCCTCTCTGCTTTGCATATTAGGATCTGCTTTCCTTGTCAGGAGAATGTTGTCATTAATGTAATAGAGATGGGAGGAATGTGGTTATAGTATGGTAAATCTGCTCTGTATGCTGCTACCATATGTTCTATTGAATGTCACTTTGTAAATATTTATTATCTGTCTATTTTCACTCCTGTGAGGCTAAAGTTGCTGATCTGTTATATTATACAGATAAGCACATCTTTACAGGAACATCAGCAGATTGGCTAAAGTTTTGTCGACGGCATGTCTACAATAATGTCTTCCATGCACACAGTATTCCGCAGTTAATATTCTTGTAATGTGAATGATACAAAAGAACATCATTCCCATACCTACCCCATATGTTTACACTTTCAGGTACACAGTATTGTATGTACCTACTCCAAGACTCACAGGATTACCACTGGTATGCAGCTATACTGTACTGCACCAACCCTATGTAATTTATGAATCCTGGCCAGACAGTGCACCATGGTAGGTGTGCAGTAAGTGCTAAGGTTTGTCTGTATTATATCTAAGATATTGCCATGAGTTGCTATATGATGCACATTTAGCTCTAATCTGCTATCAGTCACATAATTAATATGTATGCATATTTATTTGATGTTAACAAGTTAATCAAGTCAATGTTTGGGTAGATAAAATTCCCTATGAGGACAATATTTTTATTCCTAGATTTTAGAAAGGACCTCCTTGTGGTCTCTATGGGACATAGAGACAGTACTGCATTTTTCTATGAAATAATATTGAGTAAAGCTGATAATTATTATTGCATGAGCAAGTTAGAATCCTAACCTTTCTTTATGGCTTCTGGCTTTGAACTGTTAACCTACAAATATTAAGACATCGGTACCTCTCCCATCAGATAAATAAAATAATAATATTAATTGGCCACAGTAAATTATTTCAATCCCCTATCCCACACACACAGACACACACACACACACACACACACACACACACACACACACACACACACACACACACACACACACACACACACACACAAATGGCAGATGCCCACCAGTTGTATCCAATTTATTGACTATGTATACTTCAGGTGTTTGACTGTGATCAAATTAATGAATAAATACATAAATAATGGCCATAGTAATGTAATTAGGTTTATACCACATCATCAAAAGCACGTGTTCGAACAATGTGATATTGAACTGGGAAGTTCGAAATGCAAGAATTTCGAACACACAGAACAGCGATTTTTTTCCCAGGGGAAAAAAAACGCTGTTCCGGTACAAAAATAAAAAAAAAACGTACACTTCAAACTTTTACTAATGTGCACCCCCCTACTTAAATCTACCAACTCCAAGATTGCACTACAGTGGAGGAAATAGCAAATCCGCAGAAATGGCCCACCAATTTTTTTCCTGTTCCACGGCTTCGCTATTTCACATTTCGAACTTCCCAGTTCAATGTTACTGCGTTCAGACACACACACACACACACACACACACACACACACACACACACACACACACACACACACACACACAGATACAAATAAAAAACATATTTTTCATTCTGCAGGCTAGCTGTGAGTGGCACATGTAGTGTATTAAAAAAAGGAACACTAATTAAGAAAAACCTTGCTCTTGTGCTCATACCTCTATGCTAGCTTTCTGTGTGGAGTCTGAATGTCATCCCCACGGATGGGTAGCGTTCGAAAGACATCCGTGCGTAAATGGGTATGCCTTCATTGAAGATTGGGCATCGAGCTGGCACCTCGGCATTTCGTAAAAATCTACTGCCAATCATTAGTGGACCAGAGATCCACTGTGGTGACCCCTTACCAGGAAAAAGCAGCAAGACAAACAACAACAACATTCAGGCTCAGGTTGTCTCAGCCATCTTTCTGTATCATGCAATAGTTATTGTGCCTTTGCCACTTCTAAAACCAGCATATACATGTGGTGTTTTTTAGTCCATACATTCCAAGAGTCATTTAACCTGATGGGATGTGGAAGAAATGGAGGCAATGAGAGATTTTAGCTTCCTGGGCATTACAATCTCTGCAAATGGCGATCTCAGCCACAAAATTAAAAGACACTTGCTTTTTGGAAGAAAAGTTATATGAATAAAATGTTATAGATATCACATTGTTAGTAAAGGTCTATACAGTCAAAGTTGCAGTTTTCCCAGCAGTAAGAGATACATGTCTGTGAGAGTTGGTCTATTAAGTAAGATTGTAACTGGAAGACTGATGCTTTGAGCCATGGGGCTGGAGAAAACTGAAGAGAATCCCATGAGCTGCAAGAAAACTGAATCACTCAATTATTATGAAAATAAATCCAGTCCATTCACTAGAAGGCCTGGTAGCAAAACTGAAGCTCATACACTTTGATCACATAATGCAAAGACAGGATTCACTGGAGAAAATAATGCTGGGAAAAATTAAATGAAAAGAAAGAAGGTGGCAGAAGCAAACATGGATAGACAGCATCGCTTAAGTAATGAATCTGAATTTACAAGAAGTTAAAGAAGCACTTCTTGACAGACAGGACTGGAGTGCTACAGTCCTTGAGGTCATGAAGAGAGGACTTTATCTAACTGACTAAATAACAGAAACATACTGTGCATTGAGATTAATTTACTTGTCCAAGTTCTGTGTAACATATACATATATTGTTACGAAAACAAAATTGCCACTGATTCTAAAGACAACCACAAAGCATTCTATAGCTATGTCAAGAATCTCAATGGCAACACTCAGGTCTGCTCTGAGTTCCAGCACAATGGCACTAAATATACAGACCCAACTGATATTGCCAAGATTCAGTGCTAACTTTACCCCCCTCTCAACCCCTAAAGAGCCCATCTCTATACCAGAAGAATGCAAAGTTCCTGTAATCACGGCTGCACGGGTAAAAACTACACTCTCCAAAGCCAAGAACACAGCATCCATGGGACCTGACAACATCCCAGGCTGCGTTCTACATGAACTACAGAATGAACTGGCACCCCACCTAAGTACCATGTTCAATCATAGCCTCACCTCAGGCTTTGTGCCCACTGAATGGCGCTCAGTGACAATTATCCCATTCCACAAGGGGGGAGCCACCACGGACCCCAGGATCTACCACCCCATTAGCCTGATGAGCCTGATCTGCAAGGCCATGGAATGTATCATCATGGAACTTATAAACAAAGACATTGGTAATCTCCAAACTCTGGACCCCACCCAGTTCGGGTTTGTAAAAGGCAGATCATGTCTCCTAAACCTGATAGACTTTTTTGAAACAGTCACCAAAGCCGTAGATGAGGGTAAGGTGGTTCACACAGCCTATCTAGATCTTGCCAAGGCTTTCAACACCATCCTTCACTCTGGAATTATAGATAAACTCACTAAACTGGGTATAAATCCCTATGTCACAATATGAGTTGTCAACTGGCTCACTGACAGAACCCACACTGTGAAAGTAGTAGACTCCAAATCTGACTTCAGACCAGTGACAAGTGGAGTACCACAGGGTTCAGTCTTGGGTCCTCTCCTGTTTGTCCTCTAATG